>NW_015622506.1:2856589-2927776 GCF_000836275.1 Exophiala mesophila
CGCTTTCGACTACACTGCCGGATCTGGAGCCCACCACCACCTCAAGCGAGTCTCTTTCAACAACTTTGCCGGATCTGGAACCCACTTCGACTTCGAGCGACTCGCTGTCAACCACATCGCCGGACCCCGAGCCCATCACCACCTCGACTACTGCAACAGCAGACCCAACCGGAACCGGAGCCGAAACAACGGGAAGTATTGATCCAACACTAACAACTACAGGTAGTCTTACGAGCACAACCAGTGCCGACGATTTCCCAACTTTAACCACGTCGGTATCCCCAACGGTGACTACGATGTCCCCGACTGAAGTCATCACCAGCACCTCGACGTTCAGCTCTACTATAGGCACGGAATCTACTTTCCCAACCCTCAGCTCGCCAAGTACCACGACGCCCACCACGATGATTACAAGCACATTGTCGATCACGACCATCAGCCCGTCAGTGACATTGTCTCCCACAACGACACTGCCCACGACAACGCTTACCACAACCACAACCACAATCACCTCGCCGTCATCGACCGCTGTTCCACAAGACTGTGTGCCTGGGACATTTACCTGCAATTCGCCGACCACCTTCTCACAATGTGTGAGCACTTCTTCCTCTTCGACGAACTATATTTATATGGGATCTGTCGCTGGTGGAATGCAGTGTGTGGATGGGCAGATCATCCGACAGAATGATGGTCCTTGTACACCATCAGGAAGCATCTTCTGCAACGGCCCTCAAGCATTCTATATGTGTGATCAAGGTGGGTTGATCAACATGGGACCCGTCGCTCCCGGCACGGAATGCCGAAACGGCGAGATTGGCTTTCCTCTATGATAGCTTATTTCAAATATGTTGGAGAGGCGTCTTGCATGTTTCGGAGTTCAGGCTGAGAGCATAAGGTCCCGGAATGGTACCAGGCCAAGGCGTTTGGCGAAACAGAATACCCAAAAGGCATAACTGAACTTGATAATACGACATACGACAACGACGAATGGCCATTGGCCAAGAACGCCATGGTACGAATCAACTTGGTGAGGGATAAGTATACAACGGAGTTCGCCATTGATGGGACTTAATTATAGAAGGAATGGAGGAGGGCTATAGTGGAAGGGAACATGAAATTTGTTTCTAGTGGGGACTTCACCTAGCAGTTAATACCAATAAGCTTTCATGTTTATCTCATTTTACTCGAATATATAATCAGATTTGAAGCACTTGTTTATGTCTGTTGATTGTTACAAACGATGATCCTGGGCGGATCAATATCAAAAGGTAGACAGGTTTCTGAGCTTTTGATATATCACAGAGACGAGTATGCCATCCATATACGCACATGCATATTCGTATAGTCCGTACTCACTCATCACCATATAAGACTACAAATAGCGACGTCAATCGGTACGCGCTCGATTTGTACTAGTGGCTGGGCACATGCATAATAAGCTCGGTTGCCGAGGAACGCGTCGACGCGTTAAGTGGTTGGGGGAAGTTTGCCGTTTGCCGCCTGGACTGCTTCAAGACCTGCAGGCTCCATGCTGCAAAAGACGCAGCCACCGCACTGTGCCTAAAGATCCTCGACGCCCTCTTCAACTCATCCTAGGCAGTTCTGCCTTGCAAATATGCCTGGTCTCTGACGTTCTCTAGCCATATTCCTCTGCGAGCAATCATCTATCTGTAATGGCTATCACCAAGTCCAGAGCTCCCGAATATCCAAGGCCAGTGCCGCCAGTCTCAGCCGAAGAATATCCCATCTGCCCTGACACAATCGTTTATCACGAGGCCTCACATGAGCTTGACAATGGTGTGGAAGCAAGAGCTGCAAAGAGGAGGAGAATTGAACGATATGCTATCTCATATCTGAGAGGAGAGCCGCTTTTCATTCTCACTGCCCAGCTGAGAGGCCCATTTACCGGCGACTGGCAGAGCCCATGGAGCACCCGCGGAAATGCAGATGTGGTCGTCGATCCCCCCAAACCAGAGATTCCTGAGACGAGCAAGATTGTTCGACAACGACCCTCCTCGTTACCACATACCCCACTGGAGAATGTTCAATTCAAGGACAAAGAAGAGGTTCACTCTAGTGATCACAAGGTGGAGCGTTGGTTGAAGACCAACAAGGCCTATGGACAATTTAGTAATGGTCATTCTCAGTCATCTCCCACGCCGCAAACTGGGCCGGTTCAGCGGCGTACAAAGAAATGGGAGTCTCCAATGATTGACATTGAGTTCCCACCGGTACCAGACGAGGTAGTCAACCTGGCCCAGTCGCTTCCACCACTACCCGCGGACCTCCCTGTCTTGGACCAAATCCATAATGTGTTGGAAGATGACCCCAAGGTTATTCAGACTGCAGAGGCCCAACCAGATCAAGAGCCCGTTCAGCGACCGCAGACACGGGCTAGCCTTATGACAGATGACGTCCGTCCTGAGTTTGCCATACTTGCATCCAAGCGCAGATCTCTACATACGATACCTGCCTCAAGTCATTTACCAGCCTTTGAATTCCGTCGCGTGACAGCTAGAGAGCAGGAGAATGGTGAAGCGCCGGCAGATGCAGATGCAGATGCAGTCAACACACTTCCTGAGCCTACTGTTGAGGATGTACCTGAATATACCAACATTGTACCCACAGACACCACCAAGCCTGGAGAAGAATTGGAGGAAAGGCAGAATCCACCTTTGATCAACACCGAACAGTCACTGTCAAAGGCATCATCTTGCAACGAGACGGAAGATCAACTACCCTCCGCTCAAGTTATTGCCCCACTACCACAACAATCTACTATATCAAATCTATCGAGTCATGGGGACATGCTGTCGGAGTTGCACCTTTCCAATGCACCTGTGGATGAGGTCTTGGCTGGTGAATATCGTGGTGCAGAACCTGCGAAAGCTCCAGGAGACACGAGAGCAAGCAATATGACTCCCGCTCTGAAAGCTGACGAGCATCCACGTACTGTCATTGATGCAGCGAAAGAGGTCCCGGTGAAAGACTCGGATGTGACACCCAAGGCAGACATTGCCAGACAGTTCAATACGCAGCAGATGGTCAACAGCATCACCCCCTTTGCGATGAGCACGGTCAAGAAGACCTCGTATGGTGCAGGTTCAAAGTCTTCACCTGCAAAAGCGACAAAATCTCGCACCAGTCGCAACAAGAAAAGAGCATCGTTTGCCCTAGAAGAGACAGTATCAGCGTCATCGTCACACGCATCGATCAGGATGACTATGAAGGTCGCAAAGCCGGCTAAGAGCCTCAATGCGAATGAGAAGATCCTTGAGGACAATGTAGTACAAGAAATATCACAGGAGGGCGAAGTCGACATATCTTTCTCAGGCACCCGAGTCATCAGGGATAAAGGTGGGAAAGAGCCGTCGTCGCGGGGAATCCTCAAGGCGTCAATGTCGGGATCGCTAAACGATATCAAGTCGTCCAAACAGACGGCATCGTCTTCCGCAAAACAAGATGCACAGAGAGTGAATCATTTCAACTTGGGGGAAGATGAAATGGAACTGAACGATGATGCCTTTGATGTTGCTGCCGCGATTGATGATTTGGGTAGTTTCCTTGGAACATGGGATGCGGAGATGGAAGCGGCAGGTTTGCGTTAGACATAGCATGCGAATGACATCTGATTTTTTGTTGAGCGTCTGGGAGATGGGCATTTGTACTTTATGGTTGTTTCAGAGATCGATTGTTGAGTCAAGTGATACACAACTTTCAGTCTGGAAGACCTGTATGAGAAATGTGGACGCAATCCAGACAATGAAATTGAGCAGCGCCGTATTCCTATACTAATTGAAGTCTGTTCCACATAAGTATATACCTTGACAAACTAAGAATGGCTTGAATAGATGAGAGATGAAGTCGATTGACGAGGCTGAAGTGACACGAGGCTGAAGTGATACGAGGCTAAAGTGATAAGCGGGAATAACATTTATCCGCTCCGGGGTATCTCGGCTCAGACGTTCTTCCGGACCAACTTGGGATCTTCCAAGGTTGTCATCTCGTGTCCTGGAATCCAACCCTTCCAGTGTCTTGTCGTCAAGGCTTCACAACCATACCACCAGACGATATTCGACGGTGTCATCCGCTGTCGACTCATCGAAGGCGGCTCATCCTTTGGAGCTATCAGCCGCTCCCCCGTCTCCCATATCGCTTGAGAAAGTTCACCATCACATTATATCCGTCCGATGACTTGAGTGTCACTCGCTTTCCCTCCGCTGCGGGGAGGAGACCCAGATATGGTCTCGGTCAACTCGACTGTTCTACAGGCAACATCTCAATATACCGGCAGTTCTCTATCTTCCCTGACAAATTCGACGGCCTGGAAGGCTGCTGTCGGCAACCTTTCTACCTCCCTCCTCCCTTCCCCGCAACAGTTGTACAGTCTTCCGTTGCGGCTCGTATCACGCCTCGATCGCTTCGTCGTCCACCTCTTGAATCATTATATACTTGGCGCATTCCTGTCTGTGGGAGGTGCGGGTGCACCTGAAGCTGTTGGAGCCAACGCAATGGCAGAAGCCGCAGCACAGCCTGGTGTTATACCTGCGCTGGTAGACCCGGCGGCCGAAAGTTGGGCCGCCTTCTTTGCCGAAGCCTTCCAAGCCAGCACATTCAAGAGCTACTGGGGAATGTTACACTATTTGACTTCAAGATGGTCCTTCACATGTTTTGCATTGGTATGTCACTCACACACTCTTCGAATATTGAACATGACGCTCATGCTTTCTAGGCTCTGATTCTTAATCGGGTCAACGTTTATGGCGCGGCGAGACATCGATTATACCTCAACTGGACCAGGAGACTTGCACTACGTATAGTGCCTATTTTACTCCTGACAAGTCAGATCCATTCTCTTCTCCAGGCTATGCGATGTCAGACCTCTCCGGACTTCTCACTCTATCGACATGGCGATCTCAATAAATATAGCCTCCTCGACTGGTCTACCGATGGAGGTTCTTTGCATACACTTTCATCCACCATATTGTTCCGCTCTACTGATGCTGATGCCTGTGCAGCTGTTGGTATGAGTAGGCCGAGCCCAAAAGTTCGTGCTCCTCGTGGCTCGTTCTCTTTGCTCTGGCCCTCATTCCTCAAACTCGGTCTCTCACATGTCACTGAAAGTCTTTCTTGCTCTTTACAGCAGATTCCCACCATGACAGAGGTTGGCATGTCTGTATTTGAGCATTCACTTGCCTTCGCAGAGGCTGAGACCATGATATCTCACACTCTCGGTCTTGGACTATTTGGAAGCGGGAAACCTACCAGCGACAACAAAACTTCGACGAGTGGGAACTCTGCGAACTCTGAAAGTGCCGGTACCATTCCAGCTTCTGGCACCATCCTGGCTCTTGCTGATGCAACTGCCTCACTCACCTCACCTCACATATTAGACAGAATCAACGTCCCAGTCGAAGTACTCTTGGTGACGTTATTGTCATGCTCCAATGCACTTTCATCACATATAATAGCTGTCTTGGGCAAACAACGTCAATGGCGACTAATTAATACAGGAATATGGGGTATTGCCTTCATGGCGTCCTTCGTTTGGGGTTTCATGACAACCAGCATGATGGTACGCAGCGGCGAGGATGGCGATGAACGACCTGTTAGAAGCCTCTTACATTTCCCAACCGTCGCCATCGTTGGCTTCCTCCCCCATATCTGCATCCTTCTAGGGATTTTTGTCTGCTTGGGTATCTATTTGGTTGCCTTGACATTTACCGCTGCTTCTTTGGGGACGAATCCACACATACCTCAGCCTTCAAGCCTCAGAGAACGCTTCCGCATTGCTCATCACAACCTGCAGGCAGCGGTCCAAACACGAGGGATTAACATTCGCTGGAACGAAGACTTCTATACCGCCCTGCTTCGAATAGGCTTCGCGGCTCTTACGGCGGCCTCAGAGGCAGTCTTCTTAAATGAAGGAAGATCTGTTGAAGTACGGCAGTTCACATGGTTGGAAGAAGATAGACTCGATGAGTTTGAAGCAAGTCACGACCAGCATGGGGCATTCTCCAAAAATCAACAATTCCAAATCCTGGAAGAATATGGCTTGCCACCAGCCAGCCCTGGCGGAACCGATAAAGGCGGCGTGTGGGAGTCGGGGTTTGCCAAAGAGCGCAAGTTTCAGAAGAAGGAAGGTGAAATGTCCAGCAAGGATTCCTTTGTCTACCCGACACCCCGTACTGGTGGTGTTGGTGCTGTACAGCGAACTACCCGCTTTTATCTCCTGATGATCTATTCACGTGGGATACTGTTTCTGCTGGCGCAATATGTAAGCTTTGGACTAGGCGTTGCACTGGACAATATGGGAATCACTTCACGCCCCAGATGGCTGAGAAAGCTCGTGGGTCGATCGCTGAAAAAGGCAAGACAGGAGAAAGAGTCTTTAAACCACGGACACGATCTCGACCTTTGCTTTCTGACCGAAGATGGTATCCTACTCACAGCCGAGCATCAGCATGTCGATATCGAGCCAGGGATGAGACGGCGTCTCCGGCATTGGCTAGCACCTGAATCCAGCGAGAAGATAGATGAGCTTCTTGACGCTGAGATGTACGAATGGTGGAAGTCTGGCGGTTGGTTTGGCACCAAGGATGAAAGTGGTGACTACGAACCTCCCGAAAGAGATGAATTTGATGACACAACCAGTGTAATTTCCATGGCCACCACAACAAACGATAGTATCGATAGCTCCGGTGAGGGCGAGGGCGACAACGAACATGCGTGGGAGTCCGAACCAGAAGGCCAACGAACTCCCACCCAATCAGCTTTTGGTCCAACCTGGACCTTTGATGGCATCGCCAACCGACAATCCACTCCAGATATAGTCGACTCCCCGCTTGATGCTGCAACTCTAGCCAGACTCCTAAACCCACCAGACAAACAAACGCGCGAAGAAGCCCGAATCCTCGCCTCCCATCTCTCCGCGTCTCAAACCTCAGGAATCATGACCCGATCACGCTATCGCAGAGAAATCGACAGCGAAAGAGCCCGCGTCCTCCTCGCCGGCCGCCTCCCCTACCCTTCCCGCCCACCAAACCAAACCCTCAACCCGAACCACCAATCCTCTCATTACGACATATCATCCATCCTCAACACACCTTCCCCCTCCCCTTCCTCCTCCAGCAACATTAACAACCAACCCAACATTCCCCGCCCGCTCACCACAATGGAAGAATCCGAAGTTCTCGAATCTCTAATCCTCAGCCGTCGCAAGAAACACGCCCCTGCTCCTCGTGCTTTAGGTCCAGAGACGATTGAAGACGAGGCGAATCGACAGGCCGGACCGCCTTGCGTCGTTTGTCAAAGTGCCGCAAGAACCATTATTGCTTGGCCATGTCGATGTCTTTGCGTGTGTGAAGATTGTCGCATTAGTCTGGCATTGAATAATTTCGGGAATTGTGTCACGTGTCGCAGGTCCGTACATGGGTTTGTGAGGTTGTATGTTCCGTAAAGGAGAGAGAAGGAGAGAGAGTGAGAGAGAGAGATGATGATGATGATGGGGGAGGGGGAAGAGGTTTATGATTTTATGGTGCATGCAGGTTTGGACGTATGGAGGTATGGAGAGATACGTGCCTGTATGCGTGTGCATGCGTGTCTCTGGTCTTTTAGCATTTTGCGTTATCTGTATAAGGATCGGGTGGTGTCTTGTATGCTATGCTACCTTTGCTATGCTACGCGAGAGGAGGTGAGGCAAGACATGGCGTCGCCTTCTCTCGATGTATAGATGAAATAACATTTCATCTTCTTTCATCTTGTGTGTTGGGGGTATCATCATGATTAACTACTACAGTGGTTGCTGTGACTTTTTCTTGCTACTGCCCACCACACTTCTTTCTGTTACTGCTTTGCTCTTATTGCAACAAAGTCTGAAAACCCTTCTCTTCTCCCCCTTTTTCTTGACACATCTATCACCCAGCGGTCATGGCCGTCGTCGTCGTCATCATCATCATCATCACCTCTATATCTCGTGCAAGCACATCGGTGAAACACAACCCATTCTTGCAAGGACCACGCCAGTCAGTCAGTCAGTCAGTCAGTCAATCAGTCCCCTAACCCTAGCAGTAACCAGTGCCCCCTGACAATGGTCCCGTGCGAGCCTCTCGGACCTCCGCTACTGGCCTACACATTGGATCTCAATCTCCCCACTCAATCAACATACCGTCCCCGTCTCTCATGGTCGTAGGATCTGGTCTTTCGTCATCACTGCCATTATCCTCCTTTTTCTTCTTCTCCTTTTCCTTGCGCACCACAATCTTAGGCGGCTCTTTGTCACGCTGCACTCGGCTGAGTAGACTTGGAATATTCTGCCGGCGCGACAGACCTACCCGGTAGAGGACCTTGGGTCCGCGGCCGCTAGTGGCCGTCGGTGGGTTGATCGGAGAGTGCTGTGTCGGTCCCTTGGCAGTCGTCTTCACTGGTGTCACTTGTGCAGTAGGCGAGCTGGGACTGGGTTTGGTGGGTGACAAATTGATATTGTTAATCGATCTGCTGCCAGGGTCGTGCTGCTGCTCGGGTTCGACAGATGACAGTGGTGATACTGTCGGAGCCTTGACGTCCGAGGGCCTGCGTGACGACGTCGGCGGCATGTTGCTGGAGATGTCACGCAGAGCGGGCCGTTTCGCCGTGGTCACAGCGTCGGAATCCTCGCGATTGTCTCTTTGTTCTGGATCTTGTTCCTCGTCTTCGACAACAACTTCATCGGATAAGGGCGCTTTCTTCGGTTCCGCTGGTTCTGGTTGAGCTTTCCTTGGTTTGCGACCACGCTTCTTAGGCGCGGCTTTGAGTGCGATTGCTGCAAGGTCGGGAACAATGGAGTCTTCAGCTGCTGCCGCGGGTAGGAGGATGGAAAATTTTGCAACGTCTGAAGAAGTGTGCTCCTTTTTCTGGTTTCCCTTCAGCTGGTCAGTTTTTCTCTCTTCCTCAATTTCATCTTTTTTGAGAATCTTGAGATCAGGTGGCAAGTCCAGTTTCACTGGCGCAGGCTTGGTATCCATCCAGACGACATCTTCTTCTCCTTCGCTCAGCATTGGCTCTGCTTTCTTCAGGAGTGCAGCAGCAGATGTTTTGGCTCGTTTGACTTTATTCTTGCGCCCCTTTTTGGCAGAGGGCTTTGCTGGAGTGGGCTCTGGGACTGCGTCGCCATCTAGGTCGAGCTTTCCCTCTTGAGCATCGTCTTGAACGTCGATCTTTCTGGTAGACATCTGATTTAGATTGTTCATTTCCAGGCAATCCTGCTCCTCTGTTTCTTCTTGGGTCTTCTTAGCCCGTGATCGGGTTGGACGTGGCTTGTAACTTTCTTTAGGCAGACCGATGACGTGCTCGTCACTGAGGTGTAGTTCACTGGTAGGTTGTTTGGTTGGAGAAGACTGTGAATTCATTTGCTCTGCGACTCGTTTCGATTGCCGTTTGGGTTGCTTGCCCGTTGAGGATGCATGGGAGGCTGCAGACACAGATTCCACTGTGCCCTGTCTTCTACTTCGTATCAACTCTAAGTCGGGGAGTTCCAACCCATCGACTTCGTCATCTAAATGCAGAGGTGCAGTGACTTTAGATGATAGTCGTGAGCCTTTGGGTTTGCGGCCGCGTTTTTTAGGTTGCTGGTTGTCGTCGTTAGCTATGATCGGCTCTGGGAGTGATATCTCATTTGCCGTTGTTGGGGTATCCGATGTCTCGTTCTCCGTATTGAGCAGAGCCTCGTCACCTTTCACCACTTCACGAGGATCGACGGTTATCTGCTGGTCCTGAGAAGAATGAAATATCGGTGGTGCACCATCCTTGGGGCTCTCCAGTGCACTGTCTTCACCTTGCGCATTGCAGGCAGGGTCAAAGACTTGGTTGCTTTGATGTAGACCTTCCGCGTGGTTCGGATCCTCATCGAGCGAGACTTGACTCACGGAGCCAAAGGGGTTCGTATTGATGTCGAGTCCCGACACAAGGCCTCGATAGTCGAGGTTGATTGACTGGTATCCTCCCATGGAAGCCATACTAGTCATATTCTGCAATGAATTGGGTCTTTGCATTGATATGCCGGCAGGGTTCAGGGCATATAAGCTGTCCTGGAACGGCCCAATCTCTAGCGAACCGTTGATGCCACGTTCAGAGCTGTTGGAAGACTGATTTGCAGAAGTAGGCTTTCTTGCTTCAGGCACTCTAGATGACATGATTTGGTTTCTTTCGTCTTCGAAGTCCATGCTGGGTTGATGGCCATGGGTTTTGGTTCTTTTGTTCCTTGCGGACTTTGCGAGTGCACTGTCTGTGGTGGCCGAGCTCACAACGAATGTGCTGCGTGCTCTCTTTACGGACTTTGATCTTGGTGAATTTAGCATCATGTCGATTGAGTTTCCGGGCCAGGTGGGCACAGAGTTCTGATTTGAACTGGCATTCAGCACATCATGAGCGATGTCAATTCCATTGATGATTTTTTCCGTGCTACTAGTTGCATATTTGGCATTCTCGCCACATGGAGACGGCAGTGACGATAGATGTTGAGTTGTGTCCAGAAATTGGTCAAAGTCAATTGCTGAAGAGGCTGGCGCGACTGAGGGAGGTTGAACGTCAAGCATTGAATTCACATCTGATTTCTGAGGCGAGTTGAATTCTGGCTCATCGTCTGAGTCGGCGATCTCGGACGGCATTTTCAAGTCAATCGGACGATCGCTTCCAGAAAACAAATGTTTGCTCTGTGGCGAGGTGAGGACGGATCATCATGCCTGCCTAATTATGTGGACGCGTGCACATGAACGCGTTGATTGGATTAGCACGTGACTAGAGAGTCGCGATATCACGTGATTGACTTGTGGGTAGGAAGGCACGACGACAATGTCCTTCCTCCATGGCCACGGAGGCAAAGCAATACCACAGAAGGTGGCGATGTATTTCTACGACTTTGCCTTGCTGTACGAAACTGGTTTGAAAAGGCATACGAGATCGTATCTGTCTACGTCGACAAACACCACACTCCGTGACATGATAGGTACGGTGTGTTTTGCTAACAAAATGGGGAATACATAATCGCTACGAGATAGTGCATAAAGCATCTTCCGACGGCGCTGACAGTGGAGCTCTGTCTCCAGCAGCTACTACAACGACAAACTGAGGGCCTTGGTTGCATTCCTAGTCATACCAAAATTGACGGGGCGGCGTTCCGGACCGAAAACAGCGGGTATGCAGCCATGACTTCTCAGGGATAGCATTGGGCACTATCTGTCCTAGAGGCCCCGTTCGCCTGTTGGGATTGTAGGTGAGATATGCAGAGTGAGAAACGTGGGAAAAGTACGATAGAAGATTGGTGGGAAATGTGTAGCATGGGAGCGAGGAAGGAGCAAACGCCGGTGCTCGGCTGTTGGCTTTGGGCATGCAGGAGGACAAGGAAGAAACGAAAAGAGGAAATGAGGAAATGAGAGTCGTTGAGACCAAAACTGAGGACAGATGAAGTAATGACAATGGGACGGAGAAGGCATCTCATCACATGTGCAGTGACGTGTCGTAAGAAGAGTGATTGATGAGGCTTGTAGGGTTGATATTCTGAATAACACGGTACTTGGAAAGGAAATTGGGTGTCATGCTTCGTATTGTATCTCTTCAGTCCCCTCAGGATACAATCCATCATAGGCAATAATCGCAACCCCCGAAGCCTTGCATAGGCGGCAATTGACGAGTGAATAACGATGAGCCAGGCACCGTAGCACAGGTGCTGGTAGCACACCAGAGTACCTAACTGCCCGAGGCTTAGTCGGTACCTAAGATAGCCGACTCTCAGTAAGAGACAAGCCCGTGTTGCGCCCGCAGCACGCAAAGCTCTGGGAGGCCTTCTGCCACTTAGAGGATCATGATGTCTAAGGATAATACTTCATGATAATGACAGGCCCTATGAAGGGGGTAGACAGAGCGTGAATGGGTAGGTAATTGGCTGTAGGTGGCACTATTAGCACCCCGTTGGCTCTCTCGAGGCTCACCATCAAATCCCGGCTGCCCTGGCATAGTGAATGACGCCCTGCACGTCATTTCTTCATCATGACCATTGAGTCTTCGTATCACACACAATTCAATTTGTGGTAGAATCTTATCTCTCGAATTCCATCCTGCACATCCTACCACAGCATCAATTGACAGCTGAATAAAAACGGCAGGTCACTAACAAGCATTGACCATTTTATTGACCACGGCTCCACGAGGCTCCTAACGGAGAAGGCCAAGTTCGAACCACAACAAGAAAAGAATTCTCCGGGTGCCCAGGATCTTCCCTCCGGATCCCAAGATCCCCACCACGTCACCCTCCCAGTCATAATACAGTGGAAGAGTGGCAGAGTGGCAGAGTGGCAGTCTTCCTCACCAGTCACGGACCAGAGGTTACCCACGACACCCGTCCACAGCCACCCAACGGTCCCCTCATCCTAACCTACAATTCAATTCATCATCTCTCAACCAGCACAACCAGGTACACCTACTCAGCCTCTCACTCCTCCACGTGCTCGCTTCAATCGCCGTCCGCACCCAGCAAGACCACCAGACCAGACCAGACTGAGTCGTGATACCACACATCATTCCCTGCGGCTTGCCCTGGCCAGGTTCTGTCACCTCTCCCGGTTGTTGTCCTCACCGCACCACTCACTCTACAATCCACGCAATCCAAACCCAGACCCAGGCGCAGAAGCAGACGCAGCACCTTGACCGCTCCTCACCTCGACCCTGCTTCTCACACCACATCCCTCCCTCCAGCCTTATCTGGCGACGACTCGCGACTATCTCGCCCCTGTCACGACAGCCTTCCATCCTTCCAACAGCCCTTCCCAGCGAATCATCGTTCCACGCACAATTACCCCCTGTTGTCACCGACTTGCCCAATGTCCTCCCCATGTCCAATAGCTCTCCTGCCGGAAGGACGTCCGCGCCTGCCAACACGGTAAATGGACACTCAAAAGCCCTCCGCCAAAATGCCGGCGCAGACACTACACCCGGCACCGGGCACTCGCCCTCCTCCTCTTCCTCCTCCGCCCCATCCTTCAGTGCAAAGCCAATTGATATCTCGCGCACCCAAAAAGGTTCCAGTTCATACACTTCTAGCGGAAGAAGCCCTCGACATAGACCTCACCGTGCTGCCACTTATTTGGACCCCGTCCCTCACCTGTCGGAGCGAGACAGCATCTTCGCTGATCACTACCTTCCGGCCCACAATGACACTTCCTCACCGAGGGAAGGTATAAACACCCCGCCTTCCTCTAACCTCAGTCGGAAGGCACCTCCTGCCATGTCCACCATCATCTCTCACCCTCTCCCTCCTCCAGAAACCTCCAAGTCTCTCATAACCGACCTACCCAACACCTTTGAATGGTCGCCGCGGGCCCCGACCACTGCAGTTGAGCAAGAGTCTGAAATCCCTCCCTTTCAGTCGCCCGCCCGCCCTGTCCAAGGTCTCCGAAGGATTGCATCAGATATTCAACCATGGTCTCCAATGCTCCATGTCTCTCGTGGAAAAATGCCAACAAAGGAAGACTCCCATCCCGACCTATCCTTGGATAGGCATCTTCATCAATCACGCTTTTCGAGAGACCCAAAGCCTCATGCTGGCAACGATGTCGCTCAACCACCACCACACGGAGACGCTTCAACATCATTGCGAGCCATTTTGTCGGAAGGTCCCCGGGTTGAACGTAGTCTAAGCCGTGGTCGAGCTCACGTCGAGAAAAGCATCGAAGCTACGGTCAAAAACCCAGAGACCGGTGGAAATGCTCGTAGCAGGAAAGCTAGCCACATGATGGGAATATTCGATCCACGCTCAGACTCAAAGTCACCAACACCATTTTCTAGCGATCGTCTCCTTCAGTTCGGACCGAGTAAGGATCAGTCACATTCATCTTCTCGTCCCACAAGTCCTACCGTCAAGGACACGCTCTTCGGTCGGTCCACCCGTAGGGGTTCGAAAGACGTGGGAGACGACACGCCAAACATAGCTAGAGAAGCCGACCAACCGCCGGCACCCTTGGACTCCGATACAGCCTCGTCGAAAAAGCCGAGTCACGATCCTTACTACCGTCAACATGATATTGCTCAAAGACCCATAGTACCTCAGAAATTGCTTGAAGAAATCCGCGGCATCAATAGAGCAAAGGTGCCATCTGCCGGCAGCGAGATAAAGGAATCGACCTCCCGCGATCGCTCAGGTACTCGCGAAGATGAAGAGGAGCACATTTCAGCGGCAGTGTATTATCCACATCCTGGCCCGTCTCCGGAAGAGATTGAACAGTTCACATCCCCTGGCGAAACTGATTCTACGGCGGCCAGAAAGGCTCACACAGACCTACAGTCTGTCATCTCTGGCGAAAGAAGAACATCGGAAGCACCTCGCATCGCTGAACACATTGATATTTCTGTTGTCTCCAAAAACGACAAGAAAATATTCCATGGTAACTATGAACCCGTGGACCAGATACGCTCCGACATGGTTCAAGTCTCGGGAGAGGAGGAAGCTTCCACAGCCATATCCAGTGCCTCCGAGTCCGAGTTGGAATCTGGTGATGAATCTGCCCAACAGAGTCAGACGGACGATGATATGTCAACCACTCCAACCCAAGCCACCGTACCAAGGAGAAAGCCAAGCGAGGTTCCAATCTCCAAAACTAAAGCCAAGGTCATCTTAGAGCCGTACAAACATCAAGTGGGTGGCCATTCGACCATTTTCCGCTTTTCCAAAAGAGCCGTCTGCAAGCAATTGAACAACCGAGAAAACGAATTCTATGAACACATCGAACAGCGCCATCCAGACATGTTGAAGTTCCTGCCAAGATACCTCGGAGTGCTCAACGTCACCTTTTCTAAAGTGCCCAAGCAGGGTCTTGGCCCTGATGCCAATTCTACAAAGAGTTCCGGGAACAGCAGTGGTCTCGATCAAGCGACAACTGTTTCCCCGACAGTCGACCAGCCTACCAGGTCCCAGATCGCTGCCGCACAACAAACTCGAATAGTGAGCCATTCACAACAAATCGGCAGCATTCCCCAGGTGATTCTCGATCAGAACAAGCATATCATACCCTCAGATTATTTTGTATTGCCTGAGAGACCTAGGAGTGCCGATCCTAGTCATGGCAGAAGCATAAGCAAAGACTTTGACCTGACACCTGGCAGATTTGGCGAGAAGCGAGGGTTGGCAGGATCTCCACTGCGGCCAGCGCTCCCAGAGCATGCAAATAGTTGGGGCAATACCTCGGTCAATGAAGGGCTAAAGGAGAAGATCCTACGTGAGGTCTTTGGGCCGCCGCCTGTTCAGTACTATCGCCGGCATGGGCCGTCACCTGGAACGGTGCCGAGGCTGAAGACTTCAACTTCCTACGGCCACCAATCTCGGCGAAGAAGCAATCTATCCGTACACACGGTCCCATCGAATGACGGGACAGCCCTCAAGTCGGAACCAAGGAACACGCCAAGGCTTGTGCGGAAGGAGAATTCCACCAAGCTAGACCTGTCGGAAGTACAGGTACATGTAGAAGAAAACTCGAGCGGTCCGTATTCATCCTCAGCATCCAACGCAAGCGAGATGAAAACCCTGGAAAAAGTCCGCACCACCGGGAGTGATAGGTCTTCCAATGTCGACAGTAAGCCACTTATGAAGAGGCGCCATTCTGGTATGGGTCTGCGGCGTCGAAGAGGTTCCCTTAGTGAGACCCAGGAACCCAATCTTGAATACTTTGAAGATGAAGCCTACGCCACAGATGGTCGAGCCGATGGAGGTGCTGACGTCTTCACGATGGATCAAGAAGACCTTAAAGCGCAAGACGAGAAGGGGCTCCGGCAGCAAGAAGACCGCAAATTCAATGGCGTCTCCCCTATCCCCGAGAACAATGATCAAGAGGCTCTTGAAAGTCCCTTGATTGATGTACCGCTGAATCCTAAGGAAGCACAGTCTCCAAACTCCGGAGATCGGGTTGCGTACTTCCTCTTGATGGAAGATCTCACAAGTGGAATGGGTCGGCCGTGTGTACTCGATCTGAAGATGGGCACGAGGCAGTATGGAATTGAGGCAAGCAAGAAAAAAAGGGACTCGCAACGTCGAAAGTGCAAGACAACAACCTCCCAGCAACTCGGGGTGCGAATTTGCGGCATGCAAACTTTTGATGCCAAGACTGGCAAGGTTTCGTACGAAGACAAGTATTTTGGCCGAGATCTGAAAGCAGGGCGAGAATTTCGAGATGCGCTGATTAGATTCCTGTACGATGGCATCAGTTATAACAGCGTCGCACAGCATATCCCAACCCTTCTCCAGAAGGTTTCAAAACTAGAAAGCATGGTACGGAGGTTGCCAGGCTACCGATTCTACGCAAGCAGCCTCTTGATGTTTTACGATGCCGAACCCCACAAGTCTCGTGAAGCGGAAGAAGCGGCTCGCAACGGGATCGATATTGCACAAAGCAAGAAAAAGGAAGGCAAACGATGGCCGCCTCCTATCGAAATCAAGATTGTTGATTTCGCCAATTGTGTGACGGGCGAGGATCCCATCCCTGCGAATGCTGCAGCACCTCCTGCACACCCGCTCGACGTGGACCGCGGCTACCTACGCGGCCTCAGGACAGTCAAAGCGTATCTGGAGCGAATCCTAAGTGACATCAAGTCGAGCGACGTCCAAGAACGAGAATACGAAATGGAGACCACAAATGGGCACGAACACGGCAAGGAACACTTAGCCTTGCCAAATAATGGTATTCTGGAAGCAGACGACGAAGGGGAGGTCAGTGTCTAGTCAGGGGAACGAAATAGAGGAACATTTCTTTGGAGCAATCCAGCACAGATTTATAATGCAAAAGCGTGGCGGGTTTGGCGAGGAGTGCGGCGTATTTTTGTCGATCTGGTGACAGTCGACACGCTTTCCTCTCGGTGTAACGAACAACGCAGTCATGCTTGGAGTTGATGAGAACTTGGGCAAAGAGTTCGGATGCCGCTCGCACGAGCGGTCTGGGAATGTTTGCTGGGACATGGAAAGGGAATGGACGACTGGCCATCGAGGTACTGTCGCGGTTACTGCTACAATTAGGTCCCAGTCGATACTCCGATGTTGCCACAGGCCGTGGCATACTGTCTCCAATATGATATACCATCAAGTCTACAAAAGTTCTGTAATATGGAACAAGCTGTGAGGTATGAGCTGTGAGCTGTGAGCCCACCTCGGAAATATAAAACCCGACATCAAGTCGACAAAAGTCTAGAACTAGAACTCGCACGTGATCCACTACCCACTGCGGGGATCAGGTTCGCTCGTTCGCTCTTTCCCGCGCTGATCTCCTTCCCATCTCGTTTGCTCCTTCCTCGAACATTTTTATTGTTTGTTCTTGCCCCACGCCCCAATTAAATTGTTGCTTCACCGCCCTCGTTTCGTCCTCGCCCTGATCTGCCCCCCCTTGTTGAAATCAAAGCTGCTGGTCGCCATCGCCACCACCGGTGCTATATTGTCCTCTCGCTCTCTGAGAGCCAGTTCATTACTTTCTTTCAAGGCGCCGTCTATTGTATCCGAACCAGCCACACTTCTCATTGCCCTCAAGTCGACATGTCTACCACTACGACCACCACCACCACCACCACCACCACCACCGTCACTCGCGAAAATGTCCTCACCCTGTTTCCTGAAGTTCATACTCGATTGATCGGCGCAGACATGGAACCGAATGCCGTACCCTCGGATCGTGAGTCTTCTACAGCTACCGACGACCTAGCTGGCTACGATGAGGAACAAATACGTTTGATGGATGAAGTCTGCATCGTCCTCGACAACGAAGACCAAGTCATTGGCTCAGCTTCAAAAAAGTCCTGCCATCTCATGACCAACATCAATCAAGGTCTCCTTCACCGCGCATTTTCCGTCTTTCTGTTTGACCCCAAGACAAAGAAACTCCTCCTTCAGCAACGAGCGACAGAGAAAATCACCTTTCCTGATATGTGGACCAACACCTGCTGTTCACACCCCCTTGCCCATCCTTCGGAAACGGGCCTCGGGGACCTACCCAGCAATGTCGAAGGCGCCAAACGAGCTGCAGTCCGCAAGTTGAACCACGAACTGGGTATCCCAGCCTCGCAAGTTCCTATCGGCGATTTCGAATTCCTTACCCGCATCCACTACCTTGCGCCGTCAGACGGCAAGTGGGGAGAGCATGAGATCGACTATATCCTATTTGTGGAAGCCGACGTAACGCTGGAGCCCAATAAGAATGAGGTCAAAGACACAAAATGGGTTAGTGCCGATGAACTGCGGCAATTATTCAAAGATGTCGAGTCCAAGACTGGTGTACACAAAGATTTGAAGTATACACCGTGGTTCAGGCTCATTTGTGAAGGCATGCTGTTCGACTGGTGGGGGGCACTTGTGCAGGGGAAACTGAGTGAATTCACAAACGAGTCAGGAATCAGAAGGATGTGAGAGCAACGAGGGACAAGTGCACATATCAGAAAGGGACCTTGAACGCATGGCTTCGAAAGTAGGCCAGCCCTTGAGGATTCTCTGCCAATACAGGCAAAATCAACAGTGGCTCACAGGCCCAGACAACAGCCAAACCCTTCTTCAGCGTTGATACAGAGTATCCATCCAGCTATACCACGAAAGAGTCAGAAGGGCTCACACCTCCGTCGGAAAGAAGCAGGATTGCCATTGGGCTGCAGTTGCACAGCCCATGGAGGATGGCGGTGGATGAGTAAACCAATGGTTTCCCTCGCCTTAGCGCATGGCTTAGGCTTACTGTACTCATATCACCAGCGATGCTTTTGAGTAGGTCAGTGTGGGCGAGGAAACAAACATATTGAACTTGAGGGATTGGCCTGGGAGGAGTCTAACAATGTTGTTTGTGCCTTTTAAATTGGTTGAGTCTCGAACAACCTCACACCAGCACTCCTGTGCCATTAAATACAGGATCAGTCTATTAGGCGAATCCCAGAGTAGAAGAGGCATATAGTGTTCACAACCAAATCAATTCAACACACTAGCTTTGCTCAAAGTAATAAAACCAGACCAGACCTTCCAAATCAACAGTTTATGTTCATAGCAACACTATATATATATGATACCGGCCCCTCGTCAAGCCAAGAGGCAACTTCCCCAGACTACTGAGACTAAGCGCCCGAATCAGCATTTCTCTGACGGGCCTCCTCCACACTGCGCTGCCAGTCTGTACGGCTGAGGTAAATGAACTCGATCAAAGCGACCAGACCCAAAGCCAGAGCAACACCCGTCCACAACCCCCATAGACCCCAATCAAGTCCAAAAGCAGTGCCAAAACTGATGGGCATGGCGAAGACATAGTAGCAAAACAACTGAACATAGCCGCCAAACTCTTGACGACCAAGACCTCGTAGAATGCCGTTACACGCGGCAGCAAGGGCGTCGAAGAGTTGGAATGCGGCACAGAGTGGCAGAATCGCAGCGACGATCTCGATGACATCCGGGTCCGAAGTGAAGAGACGCGGGATGTAATCTTTCAGGGTGGAGAGTAAAGTCACATTAAGAATGCCCACGATAATGGCAGCGGAAAAAGTGACTTTGGTGCTGACTTTGGCGGCATCGGCGAGTGTGGCGCCGATTAAATTGGCGACGCGAGTAGACCCCGCGATGGAGAGAGGGAAGGGAATTTGGAATGTCAAGCTGGTCAATGTCGCCAGAACGGATTGCGCAGCAAGTACCGTGGTGCCAAAGTAACTGGCTGCGAACGTCAAGACTTCAAAGGCAAGACATTCGGCTTCAATCATGATGACTCCGGGTAAAGCGAGTTTGATCATGGGGCCCCAGTTTGAAAACGCTCTTTTGGTGAACCCATTCCAGCATGACATGCCTGATTTGGAGAAGAAGCGGACATAGATGAACAGCCCAATGGGGAGCAGTGTGTCGGTGATGGCCACGGCGGTGGGTGCGCCAACGAATCCCCATTGTAATTTCCAGACAAATAGCCAGTTCATGAATGCGTTGAATGGGGCACAGAAAAGGAGGACGTAGAGTGAGGCGGAGAACAGACCTTGGGCTTGGACGAATCGTTTTCCGGCTTCGAATGCGGCGTATCCTGGCGCGCCTATGAGGACGATTTTGAGATAGAGAGCGGCTAGGCGGGCGACTTCGGGCTCAGGGACCAGTGCGCGGAGGATTTTGTCAGCGCTGAGCCAGATGATGGCAATGGGGATGGTGATGGTCCAGAGAAAGTAGATCATTCGTTGCATTTGTAGGCCAACCAGCTTCTTGCGCCCAGAACCAAATGCTTGTGCACAGAGTGTATCCAAGGATGTGGCCAGGCCTTGATAGATGGCGTATCCGGAGATGTTGGCAGACATGGACGCTAGACTCACAGCTCCGAGCTCGACCGTGCCAATATGACCAACGGTGAAGATACTTGCGACAGTCAATGAGTATTGAAGTACAAATGTGACCATCAAAGGGGCGGAATAACGGGCAATGACTTTGGCTTCGCGCTGCCATGTCGTCTGAATCATGCCAGCTGCAACAGCCTCTTCCCACTTGGCCTCGATATTTTCTCGATCCCCTTGTCCACCATAGGGAAGCGTTGGATCTCCGAGAAGGGGAGAGACCTCGGAGGCAATGGCATCGCCCACATGGCCAGGTGCAAGGGCTTGGTCCCCTGGGACGATCTTGCGATCTCCGCCTGGAATATTCAAGTAGCCACCGAACAAGCTCTTCCTCCGGCCTTCGTCGGTCTGTGGGTGTTTTGGTGGGATTATATTGTTGTCACGCAATAGACTCCGTTCCTCTTCCAAGGCCTGGTCTCTTTCACGCTTGGAGAGTCTGTCATGCTCTTGAATAGATCGGGGGAGGACGGTAGCTCTGTTCCCGGCAGCGCTAAAACTTGGACGACGGTAGGAACCGATGAAGGAGTAATTATGTCCTGGGGCGGAGGTCGAGGGCCTCAGCGTCGAAGCTTCTGAGTCGGATTCGGATTCTGACTCGGCAGCTTCAGAGTCGTCGTCATCGGCGAGGTCTCTTGCAATGGAGGCTTGGGCAATTGGGGAGCTGTCGGGTAAAGAATGGGAGAAGACTCTGCTGGTAGCACTGGTGACCCGCTCGAGTGCGTTGAGATGTCTCGAAGGGGTGGTCATGGTGTGCGTCTGGTAAAGCAGTAGAGGGTGCAGTGGCCGTGTAGAAGGGGTTCAGTTTGGAGCAGAGTGACTGTTTGGAGTGGATCACTGGATCTTGAAATGGTG
Source organism: Exophiala mesophila (assembly GCF_000836275.1). Lineage (NCBI taxonomy): Eukaryota > Fungi > Ascomycota > Eurotiomycetes > Chaetothyriales > Herpotrichiellaceae > Exophiala > Exophiala mesophila. The sequence continues at coordinate 2,877,773 of NW_015622506.1, forward strand.
GGGGAAATCCAAATCCCGTGCAGATGGAGATGAGTATCAGTATTCACATGCTCGAGATGTCACAGCGGTCTTGGAAGTATTGTATGAGCGGGTTTTGGAGGCTCTTAACTCGAGTGCTATGGTCCGTCGACAGGAAAATGGAGAGAAGAAGCAGAGAAAGAATAGAGCGGGCTGGGGAAAAGTGGAAAGAGGTCGATAGAGGCTGAGGGATGATAAAGCCAACACGAGCTTGAAGCTGTTGATCACCTCCACCATGTTGAGGTCATCTTACCCTTTAGGCGATAGGTTATCAGGATCAGGGGTGTTTAGAGGCCGTGGGGGCATCGAGGTCTTGGGCTCTTTAAGAATACAGATAGCCTAGAGACGCCTGGAGCTTGTGGCGAATCGGCAGGCCCTACCACATTCGGATGCTCGCTGGAGATCAGCGCGTTGAGACCACCCCAGCCCATGTGCAGCACTTTAGGCGAGTGACCGAGTGTGCTCAACCACGGTGTCCTCCCCAACTAGATATCTATGAGTTATCGTGCACTTCTATGACCAGAGAGCTCATAAGTTTCATGCTGATCGATGGACCTTATAACCATATTTTCCCCATCTATGGTATTGGAGTGTGGCGCCGGTCAAGCTTAATAGTCCCGAGACGCCGATAATTATTAGGCGGATTGCAGGCTTCAACTCCCCCATCTCACATGCTTGGCTCTGGCCTTGGCCCTAAAAGAAGGTCCCCATGATTCGGATTTCTGGGGGAGCTCATTGGGCCGTGCTTTAAGTACCTAGGTAGATATGCACATACAGCCTAATAATCACGACATCGACTCTTGATTGCAATAGAAACCCTAACCATATGACATTTCCCAAATGTCGCTTTTCGAGGTGACTTTGGTTCCTATCAATACGCTTCTGTGCCGTTGAGGCTGGCTGGCCTTCTCCCAAACCTTCCTCAATGGACCCTGGCACAACAAATCCCCAAGTGAGCGACCGACGGCATTGGTTGTACAACCCTGTGACCACTACCATTCAAGCAGACGAGTAAGTAAATGAACAATAGTTCCTCTTGACGTTGCGCAAGACATGACCTGACATCCCCAGACTTCATCCAGACAACAGCGTCAAGCTCTTTCTCAAGACACCCTTGTACGCTCCGTTACTCTTCACCAATGTTCAATCCGACGCTCGAGATCACTGTGCAAATGAACGGACATTTTTGTCCTGGCTTCGTCTTTCGATCTTCCTCACAGTGGTCTCAGTCGCCATCTACACCAACTTCCACCTTAAACACCAACCCACTCCGCTTGAACGTAGCCTATCTCAACCTCTAGGTCTCATCTTTTGGATCCTTGCTGTGGTTTGTCTCGTGAGTGGCGTGGCCAATTACATGAAGACAGTGACCAAATACGCGAATCGCCGTGCTTTGGTTCAATCGGGAATCAAGACTCAGTTCGTGTCACTAATTGTAGCCACCGCCATTATCGTGGCATGCGGGTTGTTCTTAGGTTCCGAAGCACAAGCATCACGAGTCGGACGCAGAACGATATTGTAACTATTCCAGACACTGTCAGAGAAATGACCTTCAATGATGTATATAATAGATGGCTGTGACCTCGTCAGTGGTACACTGAACTCACTCTGTCGTGCCTCTCCCGCTCCCCCCATCCTCTACTGCTTGATTGCTCAGTGTGTCACATGATAAGGCTGCAGCTTGGCGTCCAGAACGCGTCGGCGGCTGACAGGTGATGTGGGCGTGTTGATTGGTTCCCACGTCGCCCATCATTACATTGTCAAAGCCGCACCGCAGTTCAGCCCTCGACCATCCCATGAACAAACCTCGGGTTTCTTCCGCATTGCAAACACATCTCATGGCTTGACAGGCCCTTTTGTATTCTTTTCTCATTCTGCAACCATCTCACTCGTTGTGTCCGGACGCCTTCGTAGTCATGGACGCCGTCTCTTCGAATGACTACCCCGCCGACGGCGCCTACAATCCGTATATCGTCGATCAACAAACCCTCCACTCCCAAGATGACTCCGACAACACCGCCATTCAGAACACTGCCTTTTCCCAGAACACTTCTACACCTCCTATAGACCAAGATCCCAATCAGAGATACAATTCCCCCGGTTTATACCCCCAGCCAAGTTCTCGACCCGACTCAGCCATGGGCGGCACCCAACAAACACAATATCAACAGGAGAACAGACAACAACCAGCCAACAAGAGCAGTGTTGTGATCAAAGTTGGTATGGTAGGTGATGCTCAAATCGGCAAGACTTCTTTGATGGTCAAGTATGTCGAAGGCAGTTGGGATGAGGATTACATTCAAACATTGGGTGCGTGTTGTAACCTTCCTTACCCCCGTTCTCCATCAGTCTGCTGATTCCTTTTACTAGGCGTCAACTTCATGGAAAAGACCATTTCAATACGCAACACGGAAATCACCTTTTCGATCTGGGATCTCGGCGGTCAACGAGAGTTTGTCAACATGTTGCCTCTAGTTTGTAATGATGCAGTTGCCATCCTCTTCATGTTTGACCTCACCCGGAAATCCACCTTGAACAGTATCAAGGAATGGTACAGACAAGGCCGAGGTTTCAACAAGACTGCTATCCCATTCCTCATCGGCACCAAATATGATCACTTCGTCAACTTCCCCAGGGAGGACCAAGAAGAAATCAGCAATCAGGTATAATCCCTCCCCATCCGAAAGTCTCTCCTCACCGCTTACAATTCTACCAGGCCCGTCGTTTTGCAAAAGCTATGAGAGCCAGTCTCATTTTCAGCAGCACCAGCCACAGTATCAACGTCCAAAAGATCTTCAAAATCGTCCTTTCCAAGGCCTTTGATTTGAAATGCACCATCCCTGAAATCGAGAATGTCGGCGAACCTTTGCTCCTCTATCAGTCTACGAACTAGAGATGAAACCTTCTGCGGCTCCTATACTACCGAAAGCCTCTTTGTATTCTGACCTCGGAATCAGTCCATACATGTGGAATACAAAAGCTTTACGTCAAGGATGCACTCCGCAATCGCCATCATCATTGATCCTCTTCCATCCTCCATGCAACCTTTCGCTCCAAAGGCCTCTACGACTTGAAAAAATAAATCAAGCCACACCCAGAGACAACGCCACGCCCATGTCCACCCTTTTTGTCATCCCGTCTTGCCGACACTGTACAGTCGTACATCGACATCACAAACATCATCATCACGTCCATCGAAAACTTTCGTTTGTCCCGATTGAGAATCAACAACAACAAGAACAACCCCCGCACCAATCATCCCCTTACTTCCTTGTCCTTGTTTAGCAGCGGAGCAACATGGTAGACAGAGCCATGGGTCTTGAGAGCTCAAGGAGAGGAGTTGGATGCAATGCAATGCATATTGAAAATGAGGTCGAGATCCTGAGATTGAGGGACAGGGTCGGGTCTAGACACTGCCATTGTCATCGCCACTGGCACAGTCACTGGACTATATGTAAGAAATTGTATCGCGTCTAGTTATCGCAGTTGGGCGAACGGCCAATTGGGCTCGCAATGATCCTCAGAATCAAACTAGATTTGCTGTATGAGAAATGTGTGGGTGGGTTTCGGATCAATGTTCTTGTGTGCTCTGCACGAAGAGAGAGAGAGGGAGGGAGAGTTGATGAGTTCGCTCCTCCACTAAGTAGAGATCTTCTCACGGCACAAGTTTTGCTTGCAGGTTGAGCAACAAGAAAGCCATAGCCATAGCTATAATCATTTCCCATCAGCAGCCTCACTAGTCATGCATCGAGTAATGGTGATTGATTGTGGTCATTTGAGTTTTGCGTTCCTCCGCCCTTCCGGCGTTGTTCTATTTATGTGCAGTTCTTCATCCCCAGCGAGATGTTTGTTCCCTGATAATCATCATCGCGCCATGTCGACGACACAATTCTTGACCACCATATACCGAGTCCCAAGTCGGTATTGACAATTCTCACACTACAAGACTTTAAAAGATGCTTCTGCATGCCGGTATTGATCCCCGATTCCCTCATCACTCAGTCCAACAGTCAAGAATTCTCCTCGAGAATATTCCTAACCATCTGAGTGAACTCCTTCTTCACAAACTCAATGTATCCCTTCCATTGTACCATTTCTCCTGTCAGCTCGGTCGTGGCAGTGGGAAACTTGTGATCAAGCTCTAGTGTCGTCCGGATAACGGCCGCGTTTGCTTCGTTCACCTTTTCAATTTCCTGTTTGACTGCGTTCTCTTTGATCTTGGTGCCCAACACAACCCGGAATTTCTCGGCCAAAGGCGACAAACGGCGACGTGTCTCATCGGGATCGATGGTACTGAGACGGCCCAGCATGAGGTTGCACAACGTACGAATATCGTGATCATCCGGAATCCCGTCCAGAATGCGATCAAAGATCTTGGGGATGGGGAGATGGGGAACTGCAGATGGAGTATCGAGGAGCGCGTACATTGTGGCATATGTCGACTTGCGCAAGTCAAGTCCGCTGTCCTCGTGATGTGTGAATGGTCCAATCTTGATCACTTTCACCAGCTCTGGCTTGATCCGAGAATCATCTAGGACAATTGGCAAAAGTTCTCCAATATCAGCAATGATCAACTCCGGCTTATTGTGGATAGCTGCATTGAGGGTGGTGACGGCTAGACGACGGTTGCCAAGATCCGAGTCGCTCAACATGGTCTTCAGGATCGGGGTTATCGTCTTGGACAATATCGTGTTGTAGGAAGTCCCAACATCACCCAAAGTATACCGGAAGGCTGAAATAACCGTGCCACGTACGGTTGGGTTCGTGTCTTCGAGGGATTTGAAGAGTTGAGGAATGTAGGTATTTGGGTCTATCGTCGCCAGACGACCAATGCACTCTGCACCCACAGCGCTGTTATCCTCTGATTGAGAGACGGCAAACAGCTTCTCCCAAAGCTCTGGTAGGAAGGGAATCATGTCCGTAAAGGAGCTTTCCGAATGCTCCAGAATTTCCTTGAGTGAATGCAAGTAAAGGTAATCCTGGGATGGTGATTGTGTCAGACTCTGTAGAATTACAGGTAGACATTCGGCGACGTTGTTCGAGCTGGCACTGCCGAGCGCAACCGCAGCTGTAAGACGCACTTTGTCGGAATCTGCAGAGAGGCATTGAACAAAAACGTCCATTTTAAAGGGTGACTTTGTGCCTGCTCGGAAACCTACTTCCCCAAGGACTGCTAAAGCAAGACACACGGCTCGAATGTCTTGGGAAGCTTCCAATTCCTTGAGAAAGTCCGAGATGGTGACCCCAAGGTTATCGCCGCCATAGACAAGAAGCGTTCCTATTGCTCTCCCGAGAACCATGGTTTCGCCGGCAGTTCCAACGCTCAACAATCCTTTCATGAGAGGTGCACCAACTCCATGTTCTCCGATGACTTTGACAACGAGGAGGTATGCTCGCAGCGGAGGTCCTTCCATGCGAGACTTGGTGAGACTGCATAGAGCATTGACGATATCAGCATTGACCAGAGCATCTGCGTTTGTCGGTATGATTTTGGACAAAATGACCAGGGCAGGTGTCAATAAATGCAAATCAGACCCAGTAACCAGAGGGAGCAGTAAGGCTTCGAGTTGCAAGATCGTCTCCGTTTCGTACTGTGCAGATGTGACCGGGTTTAGCGCCAAATACTGTAATGACTCCAGGCAAGACGTTCTTAGAGCACGATCGGCTTTACGTAGCTGATTGGCCATTTCGATCGAGACATCCTGGATCCAAGCAGACCCGATGTTATCGTGTATGCTGGCAGCCTCACCAATAAGGCCAATGGCTCTAGCGCTTGCCAATCTTGTAGTCTCATTTTTCAGACGATCATTAAGGATTCCCAAGCTCTTAGTTCTGGTTGCAGGGGGAAGGAGCTGTGTAGATGATGTCCGAGCGAGGAGAACCCCAAACACTTGAATGGCGCGGTGCCGGACCTCGAGATCAGTATTGTTGTCAGTGACTCTATCCACGACCACATCCCACAATTTCTCAATATGAATCGCGTGGTCTTGGTTAGTGGTCAATAGTCGAGGAGGCGTCAAGGCTTTGGCAAATTGCTCAATCGTAGACAGGGCCTCGGTAGAAACTTTGAAATTCCGCTCTCGAGCAATTGCTGTCACTGGAGGAATCAGAGCAATGACGAATGGAACCAGAACTGTTGTCTCGTTGGTCTCCGTGACAGCGCTAATGAGATTCAGAGTTTCAATTTGGAGGCTGGCGATTGTAGCCGATGTTCCCGAACTCGTACTTCCCGACCCAGTTGTTGACGAATGTTTCAGGGCATCTGCAATGGGATCTTCTAGCTGTTGCAGATGATCAGACAGGATTCCATTCCTTGCTAAAGCAAGTGTTTTCAGCATGGTCACAGCAGCTTGTCTCAACGAGATGGTAGCCTTCTTCCAAAGCTTGGATAGAGCCTGGACGATCTTTGGTACTAGAGATAGAAGCTCAGCCTGAGAACCGGTAGGCGGGGATGCGGGGAGGATGGGAGGACTTGATCTTGAAGCAATCAGTCCTCTCAAATCCGGGTCTTTGCGATCAGCCTCGCTGTCTTGTCGTCTTCGCTTTCGCGTGTTAGGCGGTGCAGCCACACTCTCCGACGAGTCGCGTCTTGAAATTGTCTGTGTCAGCCCAGAACCAGTCTTTCTAATCAAAGCGGTGGTCGTGGATATAAGTTCCAATTGCACGCTATCTTCCCGCTCACTGAATAATCGACTGATGAGGACAGGAGCGATGGTGCCAAACAATGTGGCACGATCAGCAGCAGACACGGCTGAAACGATTGTGTGCAAAGTCTTTGCAGCACATCTTCTGACCTTCCAGCTCATGTCATCGACATCGCTGAAAGCATCATCATCATCAAGCTCGGCGTACTCATCGTCCTCGTCCTCGTCCTCATCCAGGGCGTCTTCTGTGACGCCATCATCAGAATTGCTCTCCTGAGTTCCGCCCATCTCATCATCCTCATGGTCGGCGACATTCGGGTCGTACTTCAAGAATCTCAGGGCTGACTCAATCGCGATAGGAAGATGGGGTTTCATCTGCACAGGGCATGATCCGAGTAAAGCTTCGAGGGCTACAAGAGCAGTTTCTCGCAATTCCTCGACTTCTGGGTCAACTTCATTCTCGTCGTCAGAGAGGTTTGCCGAAGCAGAGAGTTCTTCTTGACTCAAGATCTGAAGCACTGAGGGCACCACTTGGTCGAGATAGGGTCCAAACTTAGCCGGACTAGAGCGAGCCAAAGTGCCGATCGTGGCAATCAGAAACCGCTGGTGCTCCACGGTCAAGTGACCACTTTGGAAGCTCTTGGTAATGACATTGACGAATGAGCTGACTTGAGAGTCATTGAAATGGATCAGTAGGGCGCCGATGCCTGCGAGCGCCCGCTTCTTGACAACTCCTCCAGCCTGTGGACTCTCAATGATATTCATGGTGGCTTGGGCAAGTGCAACCAACTCTTGATCCTTAATCATCGGGCCGTAGCATTTGACAATTTCAATCATAACATCGACTGCATCGCTGCTATAGCCCTTGTCTTTTTGTCTCTGAAGGAGGCCGGTGGGCAATTGTGGTGCAGGCTTGCTTTGCGGAAGAACAACACGTCCGACTAGTCTTGGGATCAAGACTTTGCTGACGGCGATGTATGCATCATTGACTGCCGCACTCTCAGTACCTGGATGAGGCTGGGGTAAATAGGCAATTAGCGTCCGTAAGGCCGTATTGGGGATCGAGATATCGATGTCCGACGTTGTGAGATCGGTTAATTTGTCAATAAGGGGGGCGATTATCTCGTTGGGGGTTCTCGTTGCAAGAGGACCGACACTGTATCAGTCAGAACAACTTCTGTTTGGGTGATTGAAATGTAATCTTACCATTTCAAGGCTTGATTTTGGACTTCGCCATGCGGATCAGACAGTGCCTTTAGCAAACCCTCAATGATCCTCGCAGCCATGTGCGGGTCAGAGCGGAGATACTCAGAGGACGTGGCATTGAGAAGATTAGAAAGGTCACTCAATTGCATGAAGCGAATGTCTGGATCCGGGTCATTGAGTTTGCTTAGGAGGTTCGCGATGCTCATTTGCGTGCCGCTGCGGTCTCGAGACATGATGGAGGTGTGTTTTTGGCGTGGAAGCCACAAGAATCACACAGGCCCAATCTTGTGCTCAATGCCGGTACTGACTGTTGTCCTATGCTTTTGCTTTTTCAACAGAGGAAAAAGGTGTTGGCGGAGGCGGTGGGTTGATCAGAAGGAGGAGGCGAGGGAGAAAGATGGTGCATTTGTAACGCTGAAATGCTGAAACGCTTCACGGTAGGCAAGCAAGGATTCCACGAACCATTTCCATGAGGAGTATTAACAAGCAAAACGAATTGGTACAGTAAAGGACCGAGTAGAGAGGTGAAATTGTGTCAGTCACACTGCCTCTTCAGCAATATCTCTCCACAGTGAGGGTTGGAGGGGAAGTCGTTGAATCTCGAGGGCGCGTTCTGATTTGCGGGAGTGCGAATGACCCTTGACCAATGACGTCGGAGATGCAAGATATCTTGGCATTTGCCTCCGGCTAAGTTACTGCATTTGTAAAGTTGGAGCTCGATTAGCAAAGTTGGAGGCTGGAAGCTCAAGCCTTGGGCAAGGAGCCTAGCGAGCACTGCGGCGGTACCTGGAAGCTCCCCATTATTGAAGGTCGACTGAGGAGAAAGCCGGGACCAGAGCATAATTGTAAAGCTGTTTCTTGCGCCATCCACCCTCACCTTGAATACTCCTCCTACCCTCAGCCTTCTTCGACACGATTTTTGTTCGCTTCCACAAGCTCACCCTCACTCCCAGTGCCCAAATGGTCCTACCTAGAGCCTCAGTCCTCCGGGGCAGTCTCCGAGCTGCCACCTTCAAAAGAGCCGGTATCCAAGCTCGAACAACGTTACGGGGTGTTGGGCAACGGTCTTATGCCAGTGGCCATGAGGCCAAGAAGGGCAGTGATATTCCTTGGTGAGTTTCGATCTTCATCATACTACATCACATGAGCCCGGGCATAATCTGACTCTGTTGCCAGGTTAATCGGCTCCATCGTCTTCACAGTTCCAGCGGCATCATGGCTCTATGCACAAGGGCCCACACCCTCGGAGCATGGCCACGGCCACGACGCACACAAAGAGGAATCCGCCGAGGAGGCCAAGGAGGAATCTAGCGGAGAGGAAGAGAAGGGTGAATCCTCCGAGGAGAGCAAACCTGCATCAGATGAAGCTGAAAAGACAGATGACTCAGAAGATGAATCCGAGAAAAAGTAGGGTATACAGCGACAAAGTCTGAACAATTACTAAAACGTTGCCAGAGCTCCCGGTGCAGTTCCAGAGGATGCAGAGACCGAATCCAAGGGTGAAAAGGATGTACGTTGACTTGTTGACACTGCGTTACTGGTGCAGTATCTGACTCTCTGGCAGGCTCAAAGCGATGTCACGGGCGCTAAGAATCCTAAGCTAGACGACCCTAGCAAGAGCAAGAAGAGCGAAGGGGTCCCAGAGACGGCCAAGATTCACGGCACTGTTGATACCAGTCAATCCACAGAAGGAGAGAAGGGCGACAGCTCCTCCGAAGAAGGCGAGTCCAAGGAGGACAAAGAAGAGTAAATCAATAATGGCAGGCAGCCAAAGCCTGGTCCAATGCGCATACAATCTACTGGGAGTCCGATAGTACAACGATCAAAGGTTCTAAAGGACCTCGAGCGGGCTCGACCATCGGCGGCAGCATTGACTTTCCGGTTACGGAAGAGTCCGCTTTGCATCCATGGAGGCATAGGTGTCTCGTTATGTCATGGCTGACGGGTCCAAAACCAAAACTTGTACATAATGCTGGTTCAATATACAAAGAAGATTACCACATTACTAAGAGCGTACCTGCGGATTGAAGTCTCAGAGACAGTCACATTGGTTAGGTATTGGCCAATCTAGGCCAGAAAAGAGCATAGACATCCTTCTCTGAGTGGTAGGAGGATTGCTTAGACGATGATAACCATAGAAGATTGTTCTTGAAGAGCGAATAGGTTCCAAACCACGTGACCTGGGATGTTCTCCAGGATTTTTAAGAATGGATGCAATTAAACGGGGCCCTGGAAAAGGAAAGGCCCGGAAGTTGCTTACACCCGCTCCTGCACTGGAACACTTTCGATAAAAGTAACAACTAGAAAAAGAATTGCATCTACTCTACCCCTTCGGTCTGCGACTTTGTCTTGGTGACAATCAAACAGCGTGCGACTGAGTTGGGCTGAATATTTCACAGTCATGGGTCGCCCACGCCGAACATCAAGTAACCTCGGGGGCGACCCTCGTGGTGACACCAGTGCCCCGGCGTTGGCAACGATGCTGTCGCGCCCAAACAATTCGAATTTGCGTCCCTCGGTCGGTGCAATGCTCTCTGAGACAGATGTGTCCAATACTGATGGTTGACAGGCCGCAGAACGAGAATTGAAACCGCACTCGAAAAGACGCAAAGCCCGATCGATCCTTCGCAAATGGAAACACATCTCTCTAAAGCACACGTGGATCAATCCTCTGATTCTCATGCTGGCCATATTGATTGCCTACTACGTGAATCCCGGCGAACAAAATCCTCTTCACCGCGCCATCTTCCTCTCCTACCCTCTCGGCCCTGACTACCCCGGCGGGCCAAATATGTACGGCAAAGGCAAAGCTGACATGGCCTTTGTCTCCTTCTACATGATCGTGTTGAGCTTTACGCGAGAATTTTTGATGCAGAGGGTCATCAGACCCATGGCGATCTGGTGTGGGATCAGGAAGCGAGCAAAGCAGGCTAGGTTTATGGAACAGGTCTATACAGCCATATATTTCTCGATCTTCGGGCCTTTTGGCCTGTATGTCATGTCCAGGGGTCCCTTGTGGTATTTCAACACAACTGCCATGTTTGAAGGATTTCCGCATCGCAAGCACGAGGCTCTGTTCAAGGCATACTACTTGCTACAAGCCAGCTACTGGGGTCAACAAGCTATCGTCCTCATGCTCCAACTGGAGAAGCCTCGAAAGGATTTCAAGGAACTGGTCTTGCATCATATCGTGACTGTGGCACTGATAGCACTGAGTTACCGATTCCACTTCACGCATATGGGAATCGCAGTCTATATCACCCATGACATCAGCGATTTCTTCCTGGCCGTGAGCCCCCCGCCCAATCTCGCCGACTGAAGCAGTTGCTGACTCTTGTTAGACTTCGAAGACACTGAACTACCTCGACAATGTCCTGGTCGGGCCCTACTTTGCCGTCTTTGTGGGCGTGTGGGTGTATCTCCGCCACTATCTTAACCTTCGCATCCTCTGGGCGACTTTGACCGAATTCCGGAGTGTTGGGCCGTTTGAGTTGGATTGGGAGACACAGCAGTATAAGTGCTGGATCAGTCAGTATATTACATTCTCGCTCCTTGCCTTATTACAGGCAGTGAATTTGTTCTGGCTGTTCCTCATTCTACGGATCGCCAAGAACTACGTTTTCAGCAATGCGATTGCAGATGAGCGCAGCGACTCCGAGGAAGAAGACACCGATGTGGAGATCAAAGAGGGAGGTGCGAAAGAGATCACCGGCAAACAACCAACAGTGCTCCTCAATGGCGAGCCTGTCGAGGGTCAAGGGAAATCTGCCATGTTGCGTGAAAGGAAACGCAAGGGCTGAATGTTGGAAATAGAGGACGCGCTGTGCCACGCCAAGTTGCATCCTTGTATCATGCTAATTGATGACATTCTACATATGTAACACTACCTGGATAGAATGATATACTTTTGAGTGGGTATAATCCCCTTACTAGTTACCTTTAGTTATTGACACCGGTGAAACCCCAGAAATCTCCAATTTTGTGCTCCCACACTGGGTGACAGAACCCGAGCTGTGGGGAAGTTGCACGACTTTGGGAGAGGCACCCGCCGGGGCTGACTGAAACTGTGTTGTTGGTTAAGACAGACAAGGCGACCGTCAGGCAGTGGTGTCTGAGTGTCGGTAGCTAAGGTACCCAGGTAGCTATGGCGCGTGGGATGTATGGCTGCATCTGCATCTAGATGATGGCGCTGACCATTCATAATCACAGTTGAATCTTCGTGTCGCCGATGATCAGCTACCTGGTAATTACCTCCCTGAAGTAAGAAGTAGGAAGGTACCTGCCATGTCTTCTTACATGGTCTTTGGAGGCAAGTGGTGGGTGGGGGAAGGCGCGACCGGTCCGATTCGGCAGTTGGCAGTTTTTCTCATCTTCAACTTCATCTCCAACGTCAGCTGGTCAGTGTCCTCCCTGGCCGGCATTTCACTTTTTCTCCAGGGCCACATGTCTACTCCTGGTTGAGTCCTGGGTAAAACCCGTGCATCTGTTTGCCCAGTCGCGAACATGGGGCGCCATGGGCTGAGATTGATGACCTGAAGTCATCTCAATTGATGAAACAATCATTGGCGAGTCCACACACGACAACTCCTCCACTTGATGACTGCATTTTCAAACCACCGGTCAGCACTCCATACGCGTTGACATACCTCATCCGCCACCACATGGGGAGTCGCTCGGGGGTTGCTCTGCCTCGAGTCGCCCACATGTGTGGCCACATCTTACCACCCTACCCACGCATGGCTACGAGGGAGTTGTGGTGTGGTACGCGGAGCACCCTTCCACACCTCGTGGGGCTGGACCTGGGTTTCCCCATACAATCAAGTGTGGGGCAGGTGCAGTATCCACGCCATGGGGATTTCCCGTTAGATGTACTTGTACGGTACCGACATGATGACCACCGACAAGTCAGAGCCCGAGGCTCTCGTGGAGGCACCCTGCTGCCCCATTATTGAGGTCCATCCACGGTAGATGGTGATATGGCAACGCCCGTCCACAGCACCATGCGCTCGCCCGTAAACGGTTTGTACTTTAGTTGTCCGTTTCGTTTCTGGTTGTTCTCCATTCATTCTTCCCCTTGTGCATCTATTACGCTCTCACCATGGCTCAGGCTCAGACTGTCGCCGATGAGGCTCCCTTGACCCAAGCGGCCATTGTCACTTGCTGGCTATTCATCAAGAGCCATCCCTATCTTATCTTATTCCTTCTGCTCTTCGTCCGACCTCTCTTCAAGCGATATTCATCTCCTCTCAGACAGTTCCCTGGCCCTTTCATCGCATCATGTACACGCCTATGGAAAGGTAAGGCTCAATACATGAAGTAAGCCACAAGCCCCACTGACCTCGCCTCCAGTCTGGAGCACATGGACAGGTAAAACAGAGCAACATCACATCGCTCTTCACAAGAAATACGGTACGTCATTCTTGACATTCGTAGAATCTAGGCCACCAAGCTAAACTCCCTGCCAGGTCCTGTGGTTCGCATCGCCCCCAATGAACTCAGCTTCTCTTCACCAGAAGCCGCCCTGGAACTCTTCAAAACCGGCAAGGGCTTCCATAAGACCGACTTCTATGGCGTCTTTCCACCTCCAGAAAACCCGGACATCTTCACTGAGACTCGAGAGTCAGTACACGGTGTGAAGAAGCGATACGCCGCTACCCCGTACAGTTTGGCCTCAATGCAGCAAAGCACCAGCCGGATCGAAGGTACCGTAAAGCTCTTAATTTCAAAGCTTGACGAGTTTGCTACAAGTGACCGTGTTTGTGACTTGGGCGAATGGTTACATTTCTTTGCGTTTGATGTGAGACTCTCATCCACTACGCTTCAGCGCAGAATTGTCCGTTGATTCACAGAACTAACATTGGATAGGTCCTTGGCGAAGTTGCCTTCTCGAAGGATTTTGGATTTCTTGAAGCTGGCGTCGACGTGGATGGAGCCATCAAAACAATTGATAATTCACAATGGTACAACGGCATCGTTGGCCAGGTGCCCTTCCTCGACCATTTCTTGCGCCGCAACCCGCTATGGCAATTTGTCCCATTCCTAGCCACCAAAAACGCGCTTGTCACTCGTACCGCCATTGGTCAACTCGAGAAGCGCAAGAACCCGCGCGGCGAGAAAGTTGAATACCGGGATCTGCTAAACAGTTTGATCGAGGCTCAAAAGGCACACCCTGAGGCGCTGGGACACGGAGATGTGTTCGCGATTGCCCATGGAGCTATCTTCGCTGGCAGTGACAGCACGGCCAGTACCATGCAGAGCTTTTGCTGGCATGTGTTGTCCAACAAGCGGGTTTACGACAAACTGATTGGGGAGATTCTATCGGCGAATCTGTCCGAGATGGTGGCTTTCAACGAGGCTCAAAACCTCCCATACCTCCAAGCTTGTCTCAAAGAGGCCATGCGTGTGAGTCCTGCGGTGGGGCTGAACATTACCCGCAGAGTACCGCCTTCAGGAGCTGAGATTGATGGGGTCAAATTGCCCGCTGGAACCGAGGTGGCTGTCAATGGATGGGTGTTGCACCGACATAAAGGCATCTTCGGTGAGGACGCTGATATTTTCAGACCTGAGAGATGGTTGGAAGGTGATAAAGAGAGCATCAAGATGATGGACCGTTGCATGTTTCAGGTAAGAACTGTCTGCCCTTTGCTTACTTCGTTCTTGCGGAAATTTTGCTGTGCTCTCTTCACGAGACGCCTTTGGACATTTGCTAACCTGTCCTTCAGTTTGGCGGAGGTTCCCATGTATGCATTGGGCGACATTTGGCGTTGTTGGAGATGAACAAGGTTCTACCCCAGCTGCTGCGCCGTTATGATATCCAGCTTGTGAATCCAAACAAGCCGCTAGAACACCATTCGAGCTTCTTTGTGGTGCAATGGGGATTGCTGACATATCTGAAGATGAGAGAGAATGTATGAAACCATTGTGGTTGCCAGGTTGTATATTTTTATTTGCATTTAGCAGTGCCTTGTTGAATAGTATATCAAGGATTATATACACTAAATTCAAACCCTCCGCTGTAAGGCAAAGTCACACTTCTGAACGGCCCATCAGGGTTGCGAAGCACCTTCAATAGATCGCCATATCGGTCGACAGAAGAGATGGTGTTGTCAGTCAGTACAACAGCGCCTGGGCGGAGACGTGGGAGGATGTGATTCAGTGCTGGGAGAGCAACGTGGGGCCATACTGCATGCTCGCGGAGTGTTCTGGTCAGCGATACAGAATGACATGACAACAAGGAATTGCTCAATTAAGGCCAGTTGATGGTGCAAGTGGGGATTCACTCACTGTCAAGAAGCAAAAAATCAATCTTCTGACCATCACGCAAACCCAGATCACCAGCCAACGTCTCATTCAAATCCCCAACCTTGAGTTCAATGTACTTTTCAACCTCTGGACCAGCCTCCGCCCAATACCGTCTTGCAATAGCAGCCTTGGAGTCTTCCTTCTCCGTACCAATGACTCTGCCAGTGACATTCAGGTCGCCACGAGCCTTGCGAGCCTCGACATTGCGAGCGACCGCCAGGGCTAGATAGATGGTACTGACGCCGAAGCTAGTGCCGGCCTCGACAACCGTAGTTGCATCCAGAGATAGAAGCAGGTTATACATGAAAAGACATTTGTCTTGGTCCAGCGCGATGAACTTGTCTAACATCAAGGCATCAAGTGCCAGGTAGCCCTGCTTTGGGTCGGTGGCGGCTTGTCGTCGTATCTCACCGATCTCACTGCTGGATATTCCAGATTCTTGTGTCGATGACTGTGCGTGTAGTCGGGTAAGGAGAGATGTGATCTTGTCAGTTGTTTGTAGTGGGGTTACGGGTGGGTAAGACATGGTGGATGGTAGGTTTTGTTTGGAGGATTCAGGCTTCGAGTAAAGACAATTGAGCAAAATAGCCCTGTGACCTATAATTCAACGAGGATGAAGATGTAATGGGACAGAGTTGTAGATCCCTAGATGTATATATATATATATCGTATTCACAGGCCTATGACTCACATTTGTCGACGTGTATCGTTCATGTAAACCGGTCCGATATACGGACGTATACGTAGCGGAATCTAGACCGCCATGAGGAGAGACTTGAAGGTTTTCGGAGATGTGGTGGTGGTGGACTTTGTGACTAACTGCTGTGGTTGCATCGAATGAAGGCCAGTGAAAAGATCTGGGGGATTTGAGGCGGGGGAGAGAAAATGACGGGGAACACGTGAGTCACCAAAGATTAGATTAGATGCGATGCATGTGATCTTGGAAATTTCATCCCATCAAAAGTTGCAGATTCCGCCCGCATACTTTCCAACACTCACCAAGTGAACGTCACACAGTCCTTCATGTCTGGTTTGAGTTTGACCTGTTCGTACTGTCACAAACAGCTCTCTTTCCTCGACCCATCGAGATGAAACTCGACACGAAGTCCCTCCGGTACTTGAATCCGACCGATTGGCGAGTCCTCACCGCAGTCGAGACCGGTAGCCGAAATCATGAGGTCGTCCCTACTCCTCTGATTGCGAATCTCTCCAAGTCCACCGTCGGCGATGTCCAACGCAGTATCTCTCTTCTTGCAAAGGCGAATCTGATCGCCAAAGTTAAAAACGCAAGCTACGACGGCTACAGATTGACTTACGGCGGTCTGGACTATCTTGCCCTCCACTCTCTCCAGAAAAATGGCGTGGTGTACAGCGTGGGCAATCAGATCGGAGTGGGAAAAGAAAGTGATATTTTTGTCGTCAGCGACGACAAGGGCGAGCAACGGGTGCTGAAAATTCACCGACTGGGCCGCGTCAGTTTCAAGAAGGGCGTCAGAAATAAACGAGATTACGCACGCACCAAACAACAGAGGGAAAGAGGAGCCGGCAGCTGGATGTACATGTCAAGACTTGCCGCAGTCAAGGAATATGCCTTCTTACAAGCACTATACGATGCCGGTCTCAGTGTGCCTGTGCCGCACGGCCAAAACCGCCATCAGTTAGTGATGCAGTTGATCGATGGCTTCCCATTACGACAAATTGACCAAGTCCCCGACCCCGCGGGGCTGTATGCAGACTTGATGGAGTTACTCGTTCGCTTATGCTCGCTCGGTCTGATCCACGGTGATTTCAACGAGTTCAACATCCTCATCAAGGAAGAGGCAACCCGAGACGAGGACATAAAACTCATACCTGTCCTGATTGATTTCCCCCAGATGGTTAGCGTGGATCACGCCAATGCCGAATTCTACTTTGACAGAGACGTCGCTTGTGTGAAGCGATTCTTCGAGCGGAGGTTCGGATTTGTGAGCTCAGAGCCAGGCCCTTACTTCGAAGCTTCCAAAGCCCTGGTCGGCAAGGACGGAGCGAGACGACTTGATGTCGAAGTGGAGGCGTCGGGATTCTCTCGCAAGATGGCCAAGGATCTCGAGGCGTACATGAAGGAGCACGGCATCGATGGCGACGCTGAAACCGCCGAGACACATGGGTCGAACTCTGACCACTCGCAGGATGAAGATGAGGACGACGACAACCACGAAAACGACCACGATGATGATCGCAATAATCACGAGATCCTTCCAGACGAGACGCCCTCCGGCAGTGGCTGATTTGTGAAAGGCAACATCCCTGTCCGGCCGATACGATGAACCTTTTGACACCACGATACGGAGTGTTCACGTTACAATCAGTGATCACGACCCATTTTGAGGTCACATGAAACTGGAGGGATCATAAGGCTTATGCCTCCGCCCAGGCGAACCAACAACAAAAGCGCATTCTGCCTCGCCTCGTCTGGCAAAATGCTTGGACTGATCCAACGTCCTGTTCTAGACGGACATCCGCGGGATGGCGGGAGTCAACAACGACTACTTCCATGACGATGGCGACCAAATATGGTTAGATGCGTGACCAAAGTTGAAACCTCTGTCTAAGCGAGGTTCAACAACCCTAACGCCCGTCTCCACAGGCTCGCAGCGTTGGGTCAACAACCGGCTCCTCTAGACTCTTGGCAGCTTCAGATTCAGGTTTGCAGCACTAGCCCACGACTAGGCAAGCAAGAAGTGACGATATTCCCCTGCTACAGTATGGCGTGTTATCATACATGTGAAACGTTCAGAACCGTTTTGGTCAAGCAAGTGCAAGATTGGTCTCCACCGATGGGGTTCATGGATGGAGTTCATGCAAGAAGCAAGAAACTTTGCACGAACAGGTCGAGGTTGTTGCCACCGCCGGGAACTGCTTTTGAGAAGCAACTACTGCCACCACCCACAGTAGACCGCATAAGCCTGAGAACCAAAAGCAATAAGACCGTTGAACATGAGTTTAAGGTTTTGATATCCTCCGACGTGGCCGTTCAGGGTCTGGGTCTGGAGTCGACATGCCTCGAGCACAACTTTCTTATTGCAGATCATGGAAGCTAATCGAGATCGGGTTGCCTTGACAGGAGTGACAGCATTACAGGATAATAGAGTTGAAGTGGCATTAAAAGCTCCGAAACCATGCCTAGACGGTGGACGATTGGCAACGGGTTGACCCATGGGCAGCTCAAAACATCGAACGACGATCAATACCCAGTCTTGAAACCCTACCACACGTGCGTGGCTGTTGTACTGAATTTGTCGTTGCTGTCTGCCTTTTTTGGTTCGTGGATGAATATTGTTCAGGACATGGTGTCTGGGCAGTTCTGGGGTGGATATCACGAATTGGGACATGGCGACCCTCAGAGTTGACTATAACAAGATGAGGTTGCAGAGTGACGATGCAGTGATGAGCAGTGTTAGGAAACACTGAGAACAATCAGACCATGCCAACCTTGCCATCCTGTCCAACCGAGCCAAACTATTCAAAATTGAAACCACCATTTCCACCATCCTCGAACTGTGGGGGATTAGGGCAACGGCTATGCACGCCTGCAGTCCGCCTCGCGCTAATACCTGCACTGTACCTGCGTTGATGATCATGATTTCTTCTATGACAAGATCTACTTAGCAACCCCAAGACTGTAGCATTAACAATCATCGGCGCTTTGGAGGATACCAGAGGACCGAAGGTCCAGTGGGCTTGCTCTCGTCAAGCATAACCTTAGTAGGTCGGAATATTTTCCTCGTGGGAGGCACGTGGCTTAGTCTTGCCATCAAAGAAGTAAGACATCAAATGTAGGCACTGTCTACGGAGTGGCAGTTGTTCTTCTATTTATCATCAACTGATTATCACCCTCGATTCACATGTATGGTGATGGTGGTGACATGACAGTTCGAGCGTGACTGCGAGGATTGGTCCGAGGCCCCTGACCTCTGAAGGGGCCCAGAAAGCTTTGAAACAAGGGAATCCCTGGTCCACTTCGTGCTGTCCTTACGAAGAGGGACGCTGAGCCTAGCATCAACAAACAGAGGTAGACGATGGTATGGAGCCTATAGAAATCCTTCTGGACAGGAAAGTGATGCATAGGTACGCATATGCGAACCCTCGATACAAGCCCACAAGTTCATCATAGCCCACCTGCTGGTGTGAGGGAGTTTGCATTAATCATGCAGCTTAACTACGTCTAGGGTGCAATAGGCTTGGGGGCATGCGTAGAACAAGGTCGCTGGCGTCGAAAGCCCTGGGATGGACGCCTCGGCCCTCAACTGCAATCCTCAAATAGCGTAAACATGCTGCGCTGTGGCCCTTGCAACATCATCTCAACCAGCATGAGCCAGCATGAACATGGTCGCTTAAGGCTGCAAAGACTGCGTCGAAGGTGCTGCCAAGCTCTGAGGACCACCGGGGGTCTGCACCTGCAAGGGCCGATCTTGTCAATACCCCCGGATAAGCTCAGGCACTAAAATACCAGTCAAGCCTATGGGAGACCACGGGTGCCTTAACTAAAGACTTCCCCAGGTGATCCGAACAACCCAAAATTGGCGCTACTCTCTTCCGCGTGGACGGAGATTATCGCACCAATGCCCTTTGACTGTAGGCCCCCATAGCCCCTGTCAAACCCATGCACGAGGCAGGGTCCCGACTCCATTTGCCGCTCGACCTCCCCTCTGCAAAGCGCCCGTCGGCCACGGCCCTTCAGGCGCTCCAGAAGTTGTCCAACCGGTATTCCCCAGTAGCACCTCGTCCTGTCTGTTCCTCTCGTCAATTGATCACTGTAATTAGGGTATGGAATTAATTGCGAGCAAACAACATCAGGGTACCCAGGCATCGCAGGCTCCGTGTGGACTCGCAACGCTGGATATTTGGATAGATACCTGCCTACTCCGTCGTTTGCCATGATTAGAAGTAAGATTACCTTGGCAACGGCTCTCACACATCCAAGCCAACAGTACTCTGCCGTGTCTGTTTATACCGTCTATGTGAAGATACCATTCGTTACTACTAGAACGACGGTCTACAGGAATTACACAAGGGTTGCACGTAAAAGTGGCTGGTGAGTCCACTGTGAGCGGCCCTTGGATATCAGCGTCTTGGGTGGTAGTCGATGGAGGCTCTCCAGTACCTGAGTTTAGGGACCATTGGGACTTTTTTTAGGGACGGTTAGGGAGAATGCTAACCGTAAAAGGTGTTTATGCCCCCAAGTGGTGACCCACAGCCACAGGCACGTTCGATCCACCTGCATCAACGCCTATACCGTTTTCATCGTGGACGCGGCCCCTCTGCATAAACTTTGGTCTCCTGAATCTCGAGTCTTTGACTCTTACCAAGTGAATTTTGGTCAAGTCACTTTTCCACAGCGGCTCCGTCCTTTGTCTTCCTTGTCCAGGCTGCGACAGCCTTCGCCCTGTAGTCAGCACATCCAGTAACTCCGTTCTCTGGCTCCTCTACTGGTCCACCACCCCTGTTTTTTTTTCTAAAATTCACCTTACACGCGAACCCTTCCCATCCCATCCCACTGTCGGTCGCGCACTCTTCGTCGCTTCTAAACAAGTCACACATTCGCAACAGATAACACTCGATCGGGCTTGTTTCTCGTCTCTCAACCTCTGCATCTGCAACTCGGTTTGCCGCCATTATCAATCTTTACATCGACATCTCATCGAACCCCCTCATTTCCTGTACGCATATGCACACGTCCCGCTTACCCTAGAGCGTCCTGGCGTGCACAGATTCTTTCCATGGTCTGTAGCCCTCCCCTGCCTGTCACCTACCCATACAACACTACACGTCCGAATCATAAAAGTCTTTCCATCAGACTTCAGCTTTCTTACGCTTCCGAAGACAGCGGATCTGTCCCATCCCCCACAACTGACAGGGACACCTCTTCCATCTGGGTCACATCCATCTGTCAGCTCTACTTAGCCTCTCCACCGCCGATCTTGGCCTAGCCATCAGGATTGTCGTCCCGACCCTTTAACCGTTGGACCTCTTATTCCCTACCTCCCATCCTCCACGCGTGACTTCATGCTGAGAAGTCCTCCACACCCTTCGAGGTGGTGCGCCCACTGACACTCTGCCGTTTTACATCCATTAAAGCGCGACCGCCACGCCCTTGCTGGCTTCGAAGTCACCGGCAGCCATAGATCAACATGATCTCCTCTCCACCTGGGTCACCAGATGGCACACGCCAGATCCGCCCCCAGAGCATGTACACCGTCCCCTCTCCTGACGCCTCACAATCTCGTCGCCCTCAGAGCATGATGACCCGTCCTCCCCCTCGCAGCCACAGTCGCATGAGTCAGAGCAGTAGACATGGTGGCAGCAGAGCATCAGATGAAGACGCAAAGACTGCTGTCAAAGTCGGTACGTGCCGCAAGTTAAAAAAAATATACTCTATAACGCACTGACAATTCTACAGTGGTCCGTGTACGTCCTCCGCTTGGACCATCAGATCCTGGCTTCGACCTCATCCCTCAAAGATTCCAGCGTTCCATGGTGCAGGTCAACACAAATACAACGTTAGCCGTTGAGTCTCCTCAGGGCAAGAAGATTTTCATATTCGATCGCGTCTTTGGCCAGGACACAACCCAACAGTCAGTGTGGGATTATTTACACGAGAGCGTTGACTCCTTCCTCCAAGGTTACAATGTCTCCATTCTTGCCTACGGCCAGTCTGGCTCAGGAAAGAGCTACACCATGGGTACCTCGGGACCCGGCGAACAAGCAGACTCGTCCCTCAAAGGCAGGTCCTCTTTCCCAGTCCTCGACCTCTCATTCTAACATCCCCATCTAGGCGTTATCCCCAGAGCCGCCCACCACCTCTTCTCCAGCCTCAATGGCGGCGTCCCAGCTCACAGTAGACAACACTCTGGGCTGAAATCGCCCACGAGGTACTCCGTCACAAGCCTGAATCAGGTCATGCAGAACTCAAAAACATACTCAGAAAAGGGATGGGAGATGTCTGTAACCTATGTCGAGATCTACAACGAACAGCCACGCGACTTGCTGCTCCCAGACGATGCTAGTCTTTCCGAGCGAGCAAATGTCCAAATTCGTGAGGACCCCAAGGGCCGCATCTTTGTCGAAGGCCTAAACTCAGTACGCATCACTTCGATCGAAGAACTAATGCGTACTCTCAATCATGGGTCGACCATTCGTCAAACTGATGCTACTGCCATCAACGCTCGATCGTCTCGGTCTCACGCCGTCTTCACGATCAACCTTCGCCAGACACGAGCCCACGGCTTCAACTGCAACAAGCGCTCTTCTGTCCACGTGGACCATATCTCCCCAGGAGATGCTCCCATGACTGTGGAGAGTAAACTTCATTTCGTCGATCTCGCTGGTAGTGAACGTCTGAAGAACACAGGAGCCACAGGGGATCGAGCCCGGGAGGGTATCTCCATTAATGCAGGACTCGCTAGTCTGGGCAAGGTCATCTCCCAATTGTCAACACGGACCGCGGGCACATATGTGTCGTACAGAGACTCGAAACTGACGCGCATGCTGCAAGATTCTCTCGGTGGCAATGCAATCACCTATATGATTGCCTGTGTCACCCCTGCTGAATTCCATCTCAGTGAAACCCTAAATACGGTGCAGTACGCCCAACGCGCTCGCAACATTCAGAGCAAACCAAGAATCCAACAGATTGACGACACGGGTGACAAACAAGCAGTTATTGACCGCTTACGCTCCGAGATTGCCTTTCTACGTCAACAAATCCGAAGCGCAGAAGGTGGCGACCGTCGGAGCGGCATTGTCTCAGATCGTCCTGATCGTCCAAATGAGCGAGAAAATGAGCTTCAGAATCATCTCCTTGACGTCCAAGAAGGGTATACGGCTTTAAGTCGAAGACATGCAAAACTCATCGCCCAGTTTAGCAAATTTTCGGAAACTGCTGATCAAAACAACCCCGTTGCTGAGAGTGCTGTTGATCGACTGAAAAGATCGCAAGCGAACCAGGAGATGATTGAGCAAGTGGTTATGGAATACGAAAAGACCATCCAGAGCCTCGAGGCAAATCTCTCAACCACCCGAACCTCACTCTCAAATACAGAAAGCAGTCTTCTGGAACGTGAGACTAAATGTGCTTACGTCGAGACCATGAACGCCCAACTGAATGCCCGTGTACAGAAATTGATGGAAAGAGAAACAAACACTGATCAATATCTGCATGAATTGGAAGCCAGATTGGACGACAAGAGCTCTGGAGGCGAGAAAAGCGACACTGTCATCTCTGAATTGCGCAAAGAACTCGCCAGGATTAGAGAAAGCGAAACAAATGCTGAAGACTACATCTGCACCCTCGAAGAAAGACTTGCAGAGACTGACCAGGATATGGAAATCATGCAGCGGGAGGTCGAGCGTCTAGAGCACTTGGTTGAACGCCAACGAAGTCTCGGAAAGCTCGACAACCTGCTTTATGAGCTGGATCACATTCAAGACAAGGATGGCAAAACCAAACCTTCAAACGCTTCGACTACGCCATCGACAGATGTGCAAGACCTTCAGAGCGACGAGATTCTCAAGGCTGCGGAAGAAACCCAACTTCCCGGCCACGATGACGACGATGATGATGACGACATGCTCAACTCTGAGCTAGACACAGTTGAAGACATCCTGCCTGCCGACGTGTCCCCTGAGACTGATGAGCAGGGTCTCAAGAATCTTCAGATCACAGTAGAACCTCGGGAAGCACTAACCGTCGAGCAACCTATCGAGCCTCTTCCAAGCCCTGCTCAATCAAAATTCATTACGGAGAAGTTTGAAGCCGTGAGCCAGGAGCTCTTCGAACTGCGTCTGGAGCATGAAAACACCATCAATGATTTCGATCTCCTTTCAGCCAAGTATCAACAGGCTTTGCACACCTTGGCAGAGATGCAGGAGCGCATCGACGAGGAGCGGGAGACCACATCATCTGTCCAGGATGACCGGGACAGACACACCAGTCCCCCTACCCCTTTCTCAGAGGAGGACGAGGATTGCCAGAAAGACATCGAAGACGGCCAAGACTTGCCTTCATCAAGATCGCTTTCCTCAGAATTATCCATGGCAGGGGAGTCTTCCACATCTGTCGGCACCGATATCACACCCATTTCGAAACCGACAGAGTCAGTCGAGGTCGCAACTCTCGAGATTGAACGCCTTCAGAACCTTCTTGCTGAGCACCAGCGCAACATGCAGGATGTTACCGAGCAATACATTCAGTTAAAGGCAGAGCACAAAGAGGTTTTGACGACTGTTGACGCTCTGAAGTCACAAGCGCAACGAACAAGACCAAATTCCCCGGGTACACCTGGCATGCTCAGACGTATGGCATCGCAAAGTGGGTCTGGGATTGATCGTGGCCAACGTTCTGTAACTTCATTGAGATCTCTTATGGCAGAAGAATTTGAAAGCAAGCCTGATCGCATGGAGACCGCAGAGGTACATCTTTCTGCAGCCACTACTGAGCTACAGGCCCGACTAGATCGCATTCACTCCTTGGAGGCCGAAGTAAAATCGATCAAGAAAGAAATGGAACTCAAGTCAACTATTATTTCAGGGTTGACAAGAGAAAGAACGAGTATCAAGACAGGATCGCCAGTGGATCTGAACATGGTATCTCAACTTCGCGATCAAATCATCCAGAAGGAGACTGAGCTCAAGGCGCTTCATGAGAGCTATGGTCGTCGTGAACAGGCGCTCCAGGAGGAGATCCAGAGGCTGAATCTTGAGACACCGAAACCCACACCCGTTTCACAAGACAACCAATTCCTCATCAGCTCGCTCCAAGACCAAATCGCGGAGCTGACTCTGAAACACCAAAATGCACTTCGGACGGCTGAAGATTCCGAAAAGCAGTTCGCTCTGACCAAGGCGGAACTGGATGCCGCATTGATGACAGTCAAAAGCTTGAAGGCTCAACAGGAAGCCGAAGCCGCTGCAGCGAACAATGATGATGCTTCTGAACGAGTTGCTGCCATCAAGGCTATGGAAGAAGAGAGATCCAATTATCAACAATTGATAGACGATCTCAAGTTAGAGCTCGAGAAGCAGAAGGAGACGAATACTCTTCACGCGGACAAGAACACTGAACTTCAGCAACTCCATGCTGCTCTGAGCAAAGACTTTGACTCGCAGTCGGCAACAATCAGTTCTCGCGAAGCCACCATTACTTCTCTCAAGTCTGAAATCTCCACTCTTGAGCAGAAGGTTGCGGAAGCAACGACGGCAGCAGAGTCGCAAAAGAAGAGCTTACAGAAGCTTCATGACGCCCACGCCGCTCAGATTGAGGAGCTCAAGCTTGCGCATGGTGGACACCTCGCGGGTTATGATGATCAAATCACCGAGATGACCAACAAACATGATAGATTGGTGTCGAAGTACAAGGTTGACCTGGAGCATGCCTTGTCGACGGTTGAGAAACTAGTGGCCAATTGTCAACATGCGCTCGGTCACCCCACCAGTGCTGATATGCTGTCCAGCCATGTTAGAGACGTGGTGGATGAGAAGGCACACATCGCAGCAGCGAATGCTCGTTTGGTTCAAACTAATGCAGAATTGGAGCGACAACTCGATGGGCGACACAGCCTTTTGGAGCTTGAGGAAGAACTTGCCAAAGCTAACCACCGAATCGCAAATTACCAAGAAACAATCAAGAAGCTGGCGAATGAAGTGGGCAATTACGAGGAAGGCCAACGTGAGCGAGATCTCGTGATTCAGAATCTTGAATCAAGCCTGGAAGCTGTCGAGGCCGAGAAGACGAAAAAGATCGTCCTAATTGAAGAACTGGAACAACAGCTTCAGACCAGCTATGATCAACATCACAATCGTGTTTCTGTTATTCAAGCCCAGGGCAATCAGGCACTCCTCGATGCACAACAACGAATCATGACACTAGAAAAGGAGCTAGAACAGCTCAAAGCTTCAAACGAGGCTGGCTCTGACGGTGGTTCTCGAACCAATACCATGAAGTCGCAACGACCACAATCACCACCAGTCGACGGTGGTGCGCCCCGATCGAACTCGATGACATCGAATCTACGCAAGTCGGCCTCGATTGCATCATTACCTTCACCTCCACCAGCAATTCCTCTTCCGCCTCTACCCACACTTTCCAGTTTACAGGTTGCTCAAGCCAATATGAACAACCCATCTCCTCCTCAATCACGACACGCTTCCAAAGAGGTTGCACTACCTATCACACCAGTTTCTGGCACTGTGGTGTCTTCCAACTCTCAGAATGTTCGCCGTCAATCGGCGTTGATCGAAGAACAGGAAGCTCGTCTCCGCACCATCGAAAAGCATCTCCATGCCGAGAAATCCTTGACGGCCACGCTCGAAGAGGCTCTTGTCGACCTCGAGACACAGAGCAACAAACTTCGAGTCGATGCCGAACAATGGAAGAAGAAGGCATGGGCAATGGAAGAAGAATTGGTGGGTTTGAAAAAGGAACGACGCACCGAGAGACTGAGCATACAGGCTGTTGAGGAAGAAGTCAAGAAGCGAAGAGAGGCCGAGGCAGCCAGAGCACAGCTCGAAGAGAGAATGAAGCTCTTGACCGTGGGACGCGACGGGAAGAAGAAAAAGAAGGGAACATCACTCAACTGTTTCTAGTAAACAGTCGTCAAAGAGTGTTTCATGATACCTCCATCTCCTCCTCCCTTCCTCGATGAGAGATGACAGGAGAAACGCCCATGGGAGGCCCCTTCTTTTTGCTGCCTGCTATTTTACAGCAGCTGGTGGTGGTCCCATGTCATGAGGCTGAGAATTTCTCCTACGTACGGATTGGACGGCATTGACGATTTCATATGTGTGTGCGAGTGTGTGTGTCTGGATATGTGTGTGTCTTGGGTGTTTTCATTTTCTCACTCTCTCTCTCTCATACACAAACCACTCCTCCGGGTCATTGATTTCTCATGTTTTGTTTTTTGCTTTTGCCTTTTTGATTTTATCGAAGAAATCATACCCTCACCTTACCCATCTACCTACCTATCTACCTACCTACCCATCCACCAGCGAGGGCGGAGGGCGGAATGAGCATGAACGTCTCTAATGTCTCTAGAATTATTATTTTGTTTCGAGACGAGCACGACAGTTTTGTTAACTTGTCGTTGTTGTTATTGGTGTTGTTGTTTTCTTGACGGTTGATGGTTGTCTTGTTGATCTACTTTTTTGCCTGGTAGGGCAAGGCTGGTTGGTGATGGTGATGGTGCTGGTGATGGTGATGGTGCTGGTGCTGGTGCTGGTGCTGGTGCTGGTGCTGGTGCTGGTGCTGGTGCTGGTGCTGGTGCTGGTGTGGCAGACGTCTCACTTGCTTAGGTGATGGTAGTGAAAAAAGAAAGAGCACACAAAGTTACCCTACCCCCTTACCTACCTACCTGTACTTAGATACCAACCTTCCTAAGTACCTACCTACCTACCTAGTCAGCTAGTCAGCTAGTCAGCTAGTCAGCTAGTTTAGAAGCATGATAAGAAGAAAACTGCTACAAGTCTCTCGCGGGGCAATAAAGTACAAACAAACTTGATACTTGATACACATTATTATCATTGAATAAAGTATTGGCTCGTTCATGATAGTCAGACTTGTCTGGGTTTGTTTTCGTGATCCGTGATATAAATACTACCTTATATGGATGGTGTTGTAGGGACAATATATGTATACGGTTGAGGTAGTGGAGGAGGCGGGAGAATTGATTATTTATTTGATTATTTGTTTAATTAATAGTTTAACAGTTCTATTCCCCAGTTCTTGACCCACACAGTAGATGTTGAGAAATCAGTGCCATAACTGACAAAACATCAGTATCATCTCGACCGCAGCACCCAACCATGAAAAAACACCCTGGTGCATGCATGGAAAGCGGTCCCTTCTGTACCTACCTAAGTAGTCTGTAAAAGTCGATGTTCGGGCGTGCTCCCCCATCCTGGGCCAGGGATGAATCACAGTTCGGGGTTGATTTCATGTATATATATATATCGTTAATGGGATGGATAAAGTATATTGAGTAGAACCAAGGTGCACATCGACCTTCGCCTTTGTCAATGTCGTGCCGTTTCTTGTCTTGTCTTGAGAGTCCGTAGTCATTCAATTGGTTCTGTCTCGATTTCTACTTCTTGGTTCAACGTCGACTTCAGAACGAACTCTGCTAGTCTCTGTTGATTAGACCAGCCAGGCCTTCCTCTCATGACACTCGTATTTCAAAATCTCTATTGGGCGGGCTGTGACATGAGGTCAATTCATCACCCATGGCCCAAATTCCAAGGATTGGTGTCAGATTAGGCCGACACATTCACACCCACGCTCACACACACGCCTGTGGGTCATAGTGCAAAACAAATCTTTCGCGCGCAGGTTGGGTATCATAACATGTTGAATATCGTCACGACGGAGCCCATCCCGCACCCCTTTTGATATGGTGTTGAAAACCCCCAGATATCCCCGGAGCACTTTTATTTCATTGCATTTCGTGTTGAAAAGCCAGATATCCCGCCGGATGAACTTTAGAAACCCAGTCTAATTCCTCAAGTTTGTTGAAGCAAGAAGTAATCAAACAGGTGCCTTCGTCATCTGCCGGAACATGTCTATTCTCGTCTCATATGTCCTAATCATGTTCTCCAAACGCCGGTCGTGGTTGATGCAAATCCACGTTTGGAAACACGGATGAAGATACTGATGATAAAATTGGTGGAAAAGAAAACAACCTAGAACTTCAAGGTCTTGGGTTGTTCCCAGGGGAAGCTTTGGTCGGAGAAATGGCCGTTCTTGGCGGTACGGCAGTAGATGGGGTTGGTCAAGTTGAGCTCCTTGACAATGACACCAGGTCGAAGGTCAAAGTTGGCATGGATAATTTCGACGAGCTCAGCGCTGGTCTTGTCGCTTGTTCCATATGTTTCGACGAATAGAGACAGAGGTTCTGCGACACCAATGGCATATGACAATTGGACGAGGGCACGGCGGGCGAGGCCAGCTTTGACCAGAGATTTTGCGATCCATCGTGCCAAATAGGCGGCAGATCGATCGACTTTGCTGTAGTCCTTTCCGGAGAAGGCACCACCACCGTGGGCGCCCCAGCCGCCATAGGTATCGACAATGATCTTTCGGCCTGTGAGGCCGGCATCACCTTGAGGACCACCAATGATGAACAGACCAGAAGGTTGAATATGATAGACAGTGCGGTCATCAAGATACTTGGCAGGAATAACCTTCTTGATGATCTTCTCCTTGATTTCCTTTCGGAGTTCTTCGGTGGTGATATCTTCAGAGTGCTGGGCAGAGACAACAACGGTATCAACACGGATGGGCACGACGGCACCACCATCGTGGGCGTACTCAACCGTAACTTGAGTCTTGGTATCGGGTCGCAGCCAGGCCAAGGTGCCATTGTTGCGAGCCTCTTTCAGAGCGGCGTTGAGTTTATGGGCCAGTTGGATGGTAAGAGGGAGAAGTTCGGGAGTCTCGTCAGTGGCATAGCCGAACATGATACCCTGATCACCGGCACCAAGCTTTTCCAAAGCCTCCTCGTAGTGAAGACCTTGAGCAATATCTGGAGACTGCTCCTCGATGGCGACGAGAACGTTGCAAGTCTTGTAATCGAAACCCTTGTCGGAGTGGTCGTATCCAATGTCCTTGATGGTTTGACGAATGATCTTCTGATAGTCGAGGCGTGCCTTGGTGGTGATTTCACCAAAGACCATGATCATACCTAGAGGAAGCGTATGTTAGCGGGGTGCAGTGCGTGATGAAGAGCGAGTGGTAGCACACCTGTCTTGGTTGCAGTTTCACAAGCAACCTTGGAGAGGGGATCCTCCTTGAGGCAGGCATCGAGGATGGCATCGGAGACTTGATCACTAAGGTCGCAGTTAGAGGAATGTCTGAAGAAAAGAGCCTTTGAAATTGAGCCTTACGCGATCTTGTCAGGGTGACCCTCACCGACAGATTCGGAGGTGAAAAGAAAGGTATCGCTTTTAGCGACACCATTGACAGCGGAGCCAGTCATCTTTGTAGAGGGTTTCTAAAGAATACGCAAGATGATTAGACAAAGTCGCCACGTTATAGTGAAGGAATAGTGAGGAAAGTGTCAGGATGGATGGGTTGGCCGAACAAATGTTTGTACAAGCCTAGTTCGCAGATTGGATTGAGGGCGGGGTGGGTTCGAGGATGTCAAGATGGATCGTACCTGGAGAGTCTGAAGGAAGAGGCGAAGAGCGGCAAATTAAAAAAAGCCAACAGCAATACCGAGTGTATATATGAGAGGGGGGTGGTTAGAGACGAGAACAAGAGATGGAGAGAGTGAAAATGTAAAAGAACCAGAAGCTCGTATGGAAGATTGATGCGGGCGGGCGTTTTTTTGGCAAAGGGGAAAAAAAATCGGAGGATGAGGAGAAGGAAAGACCGAGTGTTGATGTCGTTATCTGCACCAGGGAAGGAATCAACGAATAAGGTGGGCGGGGGAAGTTGGGTGGGCGAACAAGGGTTGAGGCGTTAGTAGAGCGTCGGTTGAGGGGCTCTCGGGCTACACTGGCAGGCTGGGGCACTGCTAGCCCCTCTCAAACTTCATGCCGAGGGGGGCCCTCGGGCATGTCTTGCCCCAGGTTGCTAGGCACTACACGGCACCTGGCAATAGAGACATGGCCTACGTAGAAACTAGCTACGAATGGGGCTGTAGGGGCGGGGCTTCAAGTATGGCCATGCCTAATAACTTCTGCCTAGAGGTAGTACGGAGTGTATGACTGGTGGCCGGACCTGTCCCATTGCCCATTCATCTAAAAAGGTCATGCCTCTCCTCTAGAACATCCTCTACGTTTGTTCTGTGCAAGGACAAGCGGAAGGTGTAGGATCCAAGAGTCCACCATGGCATCAAGACACGGTCTCTCTCCATGATCTGCCGTGCCGATTTCATCAGAGTATGACAAGACAATCACTGGACACCGACACAATTGGAGCCAGAGAATGAGAAGGTGGATGAATGGACGAATGACAAGCCGTGGTGGTGCCATGCCGGAATCCACGCTTCCATTGACTCGTGCTATTGTGCCACCACCTAATCCCGGATGCCCATCACATTGTCGGTGAGCTAGCTGGGTATCAAGTCCCGTGATGGAATGAGGCAAGTCTAGAGTGGTTGCAAGCCTGAAGCAGTAATCTTCATTGAGCATTTACTCACATATGCCTCAAACTCGGACAAGGGAGCCCCCAATGAAGAGAGATGTAAGAATGGCGCAATTCTGGTAAGAAGGTGGACGGAAAATACCCCTCTGTCAGGTGGGAACGAAAAGCATACTCCGTAGGAAGTTTGCAAGGCGGTCAAACATGGCAGATTCTCTGCCATGCCCATGCGGAGAAGTTTGCCGCTCCTTCCAGGCACAGAGTGCAACAGGTACGTAATAATTACTCCTCACGTGAAGGAAACGTAAAAGCGCAGGCACGTTGGGTCTGGGAAACTTTTTTCCGTCATCAAAGCCTTGAACAAGTCAGCCACCACACACCTTGTCAACAATCCTCAATCCTGTGCACCCATAATGTCCAAGTTTGGGTGTCTGGTAATGGGGCCTGCGGGCGCGGGCAAGACGACATTCTGCACCGCCCTGATCCAACACCTTCAACACAGTCGACGGTCATGTTTCTACGTCAACCTCGACCCCGCAGCCAGCGACTTTGCCTACACACCGGATCTTGATATCCGCGACCTCATTACCCTCGAAGATGTCATGGAGGAAATGTCACTGGGACCGAACGGAGGCTTGATCTACTGTTTTGAGTTCTTATTACAAAACCTGGACTTTCTTGCTCAAGCCATCGATCCTCTATCCGAAGAATACCTCATCTTGTTTGATCTGCCTGGCCAGATTGAACTATACACACATATCCCACTATTGCCCGAACTGGTTCGCTACCTGTCAAGAATGGGACCTTTGAATATAAACCTATGCGCGGCATACTTGCTGGAAGCGACATTTGTGGTCGACAAAGCCAAATTCTTCGCTGGTACACTGTCCGCCATGAGCGCCATGATCCTCATCGAACTTCCCCACGTCAATATTCTCACTAAAATGGATCTGGTCAAGGGACAAGTTGGGAAGAAAGAGATGAAGAGATTTGTGGATCCAGATGCCAATCTTTTGGATGACGAGGATACGGGTCGAGGCACGGCGGAACATACCGTGGATTTAAAGAGTCCAGGAGACGTGGACCAGGTCTTGTCAGGAGGTTCTTTCAAGCAGTTGAACCGTGCGGTGGCTAGACTGATTGATGATTTCAGTATGGTGTCCTTCCTGCAGTTGGATGTCAATGACGAAGAGAACGTGGGAGATATCTTGAGTTATATCGATGATGCCATTCAATACCACGAGGCGCAGGAGCCAAAGGATCCGAAAGAACTCGAGATGGAGGAACCTGCATGGCAAGATGGTTGAGCGGAGGTGTACCTGTTGTCCTATCCTGTCCTGGTCTGTCATGATATCCTTGAGCGAAGGCGTTGGCGGCGAAATCAAGACTTCACGTGGCATTATATTTTCAAACAATCTGGGCAACTCCGAGACCTTGCGATCCCAAGATGAAAATAGAATTTGATCTCTAATTCAATCGAATCGAGAAACCCATAGACTTTCCCTTGTGATCCCGTCATCAAGAGTACCTGATTTCCTCAAGTCCACGACCCACCACCACTGCCACGTCGTTTCCTCTCCCCAGTTCCCAACGGCACCTGCTGTCTCCCCCCTTGAGTCCACCCACCACCATTTCCAGCACCAAATCCGAGGCCACCAGCACCATTTCCACCAAACCTATTAACCACATTCTCCCATGTCCCGGCGGTATCATTCCCTAATACCTCCTCCCCGGCCTTCCACGCCATCCTCGCCAACCACACACCATCATCATATGCCTTCTGCACGCCCACACGATTAACATACAACGCAACATTAACCAGCACCAATAAAATCGCAATCTTGACAAAAAACATTATCCACGCCATAACGCTACGACGTAGATAATCGGCCACTCTTAGTGTGAAGTATAGGACCACAGCGGTCATGATCAAGGAGCTGAAGTCGCCGGAGAGGGTCGATGAGAGGAGGGATGAGAGCATAGGTGTGGATCGGTCGATTATGGTTTGGACTGTGGGTGGGAGATGCGGGTGGATGTATATGTTGTAGAGGGTGGTGAGGTGGGAGATGAATGGGGGGAGAGAGGAGGGGGAGGTGGTGGTAGGTTGGGGGGCCATCGTTTAGGTTGGTCGTTGTTGGTGGGAGAGGGGGATGGGGGAGATGAGGGAGGGAGGAAGAGAGGGAAGGTTGGTCGAGTGCTTCTCCTCGCTGGTTATGTAGTCGCGGTTGTTATCGTATTTGTGCTCGTGGAGGGATCGATGTGATGTATCCCTTATGTATGTAGGTAGGGGGATTATGATGATTGAGGATTGAGGAAATGACGACGCTGTACGTTCTAGACTGGCCAGACCTTGTCGATGTTGTCGCTGTGGGGTTGACTGCGTCGGGATGGCAGATGGATGGTATGGGACCTTCGTACCGCGATCTTTCTATTCGTACTCTGAAGAGGCGGTTGATTGATGTATGAGTGTGGGGATCAAATGATGAGCGGGGAGTCTGGAGACTTGAATGGACTGGACAATGAGTATCGACATACGGAGTACAAGAAGTCGCTGACATAAGCCGTGAACGCGCTAGTGATTTTAGTGGACGGTAGGCTTCACTTGTATCATTATGGTTGAGGTACTATAGAGGAAGTATGCATAGGTACTTACTTTACTACACTGGAGTCTCTTGATCAAGTCCAAGTCATGCCATTCAAGTGGCTGTTCCCAAGGAATTCTTCCGCCAGGGTATATATCTTGACTACCTAGTAGTCCTCTACCTCTATTACTAGACACCTGTTTAATATATATCTTCCTCCACGTGTCTCTCCATGGTCAAGTCAATATGCCAATATGTCACAATGTCCAACTTCAAGAGCGCCTTCTCCAACCTCATCTCAGTGCCTGTGCTGTACAAATGCGGTCCGTATGACCGCAATTTTGGCCTCATCAGAGCTCTCTCTCAGCTCTTAGACCATGCATGCTGCGACCAATCACATGCTATACGTTTGCATGCCAGATGACGGCGTCATCAAAATCAAATGGGTATCGAACAACAAATTTTCGACTCTCGTCGGCCCCTGAGATATGCCATTTGACCAATGGTCCGCTAATAGTCCGAGTCGTACGAATAATCATAATCAATCAAATTCTGAACCTTTTCTCTTTCGGCAATGATTTCGGCCTCGAGTCGTCGAGTTTGTCGAAGTGCCTCGTCCCTGTTGTATGTTAGCATCCCATCATTCTGTGTCGGCGTTTCACACAAATCGACTGACCTTTCGGACTCAAGCTCAGCCACACCAATTTGTGCGGTGTTCATCCTTCCTACTACTTCTTTCATTTCTTTCTCGGCGTCAGCCAACGCCTTCTCCAGATCCACAACCTTGCGTTCGAGATATTCGGTTTTTAATGCTTGTTGCAGATTCAGGCCTGGTCCACTGGTTGTCTGATCAAGTCGAGGGCTGCGCTTGCTGCTGGCGAACATGGGTGATAGTGGGGTCCGCGGCAGGTTCGGTGTCAACATGCCAGAGGTCTTTCTTCCAGAGGCGCTGCGCATCAACTGAACGTTGTGGCTTGCCCTCAAAACGCGAACCTCTTCCTCATGCTTCATCACAGCCGTCTCTGACTGCATCTGAGCGACGTTAATGACATCTTCCAGTTTGCGGAGCTTGATCTGGAGTTCATTGATTTGACCTGCCGATGCAGCCTGGTTGGCCTCACCGCTGGAGATGGCTTGCTTCAGGCGTCCTCGGAGCTCTGCATTGGCTGTCATTTGTCGTCGAACTTGAGCCGCAAGTTCTTCAGACCGTTGCGCAGATCTTTCCAATTCACCAGCGAACTCTTCTTCTTTGTGCAAGGATCCTAGCGACTCATGTTGGCGGGCTTGTTCTCGTTGCAGCTGCAAATCTTTGAGGGCTTTCTCAAGGGTCGACGAGAGAACCTCGGGTGCGCTCTCGTCACGCGTCTGAAGTAGCTTTTCAAGGCTGGATGTCTCTTGTTTACTCCGATCGAGGTCCATCTTCAAACCAGCTAGGCCCTTTTCACATTGCCATTTCTGTTCGAGGGCGTCGTCGGTCCTCTTACGTAGCAGGTTGATCTCTGAGCGAAGAGTGCGAACTTCACGTTCGTAGCCTCCTTTGCCCTCATGTCTCGATGACTTGGCACGGTCAAGCTCCGCTTCCGTAATTCGAATCTTCTTCTCGTATTGTTTTCGTTGATGCTCTTGTCTTCTCAAGAGATACCTGACTGTCATATGCAAGGCATCACGTTGCTGAGTCATGTCCTTGAGCTGATCTGCCGTCGGTTGTTGGGAATCTGGGATTGCACGGTTGACAATCGAGTTCGATCTCGACAACGAGGCGCGATTACCGGCTCCTCTCGTGTTGCCCTTTCCAATATGGATGGTGCTCGACCGTTGTAGAGTCCCGGCGCGTGACTGACCTCGACCCATGTCGTCTTCTTCGGAAATAGACTGGAACTGCATGTTCATTGCTCGGGCGCTGTGCAGAGCGGCATTCTCGTCTCGCAGGCTCTGAAGTTCTTGTTGTAGGCGCGAGAGCTCATATGGAGACTTTTGGAAATCACCAAGATTCTGCTCGAGCCCTTCGATCTGTAGACGCAACTGTGGCACAACTTCATCACGTAAGTTGTCACGCTCATTTCGATGCTGTTCCAGGTCAACCCGAAGTGCGGTGAGGAGATCTTCAAAGTTTTCCTTGGTCTGTCTTTCTTCAAGTAAGCGTCTCCTCGCGTCCTCTAACGACGTTTCCAACTCTTTTGCCCGAGACGAGTTGTCGATTGATTCATTCTGATTCCGACGGTCTTGAGAGAGCCTCTGTTCCAGGATCTGGACGTGAGCCTCCAAGGCTTGCCGGCTTGATCGTTCTGTCTGCCATTTTTGGGACATTTCGACTTTTAGTTGTGCTCTGAGCTGCTCCGACTCCCTCTTCACCCTTGCCACCTCCTCTTTAGGGTCGTCATTCATTTGAGGGCGGATAGAGCTTGTGCCCGAATCTGAGAAGTAATCACTGGTGCGATCTGCCTCTCGATGAAAACCTGGTCCTTCTGTCTGAAGTCTCTCAGCAAGGTCTTCTAAATCCATCTCGCGCTTAATGGAATTTGCCAACTCGGTGCTGATCTCGCGGAGCTCAGCTTCCAGCTGGAGGCATCTCTGTGCCGAGTCACTGTGATACGAACCTCGAGGGCGTGAGCTGCCATCGAAGTCGATCGAGTCTTGAGATGACTGTGATTGGGGTTGTCTGCCCCCTCCGTTACCGTAGACAGAACCCCCGGAGAAGTGGGTCGAAGCATGTGGTGAGCCAGCGTAAGGTGAAGGAAGAGGTGATCTTCTATCTGATATGTCTGTGACAGCTGATTCAGAGCTAGGTGAAGCAATTGGTTTCCTGGAGAAGAAGGATGTGAACTTGCTCCCTGGTGTTGTTGGCTTTTTCCCGTCCACAACGGTCAGTGACCTGTTGGAGGAAGACGAGTCGGTCCGCAGAGGCGGAGGCCTCGAGGCAGACTTCGAGGCCATTTCCTCTTCCACGATGACTTGGCCTAAGGGGATGCCATTGGGCGTTTGTGTTGGATGTTGGCCCGCAGGTGAGTGTTGTATCCGTGGGATGGTGGTTCCCGATAGTGAGCCGTTGGTATAGGTACGGGTTAAAGGACTGTCGTCGTAGTCTTTCGGTGGTAGATCAGGAGAGGAGGAATGCACTGGACTAGACATGGCGGGTCAGCAACAAGAAGATGGGTTATACATAATGAGAAAGGAGTGGAGCTTACAGTGAACGATCAACACCTCCAAGAGGAGCCGCAAATGAAGGTTCGGTCGACGACGATGTCTGTAATGGTGAAGATGTCGAGCTGGGAGGAGGTTGAAGTGTCGGCGTGGACTGAGAAGGGAGAGGTTTTCTGCGAACGGGAGCAGAGGAGAAAGGCTTCAGGGCCGCGGAGAGGGAAGGAAGACGTTGAAGAGAAGGTTGGTGCTGTGGTAACGAAGATGGTGGAGGAGAGGAGGACAGGCTCCCTGAAGAATGAGCATGACCGTCCATGCTCGTGGCGGAGAAATGCTCTGTCTGCACGGGGGAATGGTATGGAGTGAAGCGAGGGCTGATAGCGATGACGGACTGCGCCGAGTCAAGGGTCAGGGAGTCCTTTCTGGATCGAGGATTGACGCTTTGACACCCATCTAGAATGATACAGTCGCAACCTCAGATTAGCCACATGCGAATGGGCTTTGGCTGCTGGCGTATGGAATGGTAGGGTGGTGGAGAGAAAGAGTCTTGAGGATGGAATGCCATTGCATTGTCTCGCGCTGCAGTTGGACAGGAGCAATCGCTAAGCGCGTGCTAACTTGACGCAGATCAATCAGGCCTAGCCCGGCGCTAGGCAACGCTAGCACGAGCTACGCCAACAAGCTCATTGGGTCCAACTTCTGTGCAGCAGATTAATTGGAAGGCGGCCAGCGTGGGGTCTTTGGTGCAATTCTTCTAGGCTACCTGGCTATCAACCAGCTTCAATCTCTCAAATTACTCTCATGGGACCATTGAGATGCTGCAGAGTGCCTCTCCCGCACCAGCCGACTTGACGAGATGCCCGCATGATTCGGTGTGTGAGAAAGTTAGCGAGATGATTCGCAAGCGTTGTGTCATGCTCCAGACAGGGGACGAGTGGCTGGAAACACCAAGTCCGTGCTGACAAGTCAAGAATCTTTATTCTGACGCGTTGAGAGTCACATCGCAGGTAGTCGAGGATGATTTCGAGTGCCAGGTGAGCCACATGGATCACGTTCCTTCAACTCCTTGCTTAGGAACACTGGAACAGTACTTAACCTGGGAGTTATCGCCCTTCCACACAGAGGATTAGGTCTCAAGTCTGGGCATCTTAAACATTCCGTCCAACATAATAATAGTTTCCTATCCTCACTAGTGCCCCACCGCCCCAGAGAGGAGGCCATGATCGCTCGCCACAAAATGAGTTATCTCTGCTATTCCATGAATGTTGCAAGACCCTTGTCTGGAGTATGAAGTGGTAGAGGTGACGATCTTGTCTTGTCCTGATCATACTCTTCAACGGTTCGACGTCGACAAGAAATTAGTATAGTAATAAGACAACGTATGAACATGTAGGCGGTCACAGCGGTGAACACGGTGGTTCAACGAATCTCTGTCGATTTTCCCGCCCGCCGAGACACGTCCCAAGCAACGCATGGCATGGCGGCACGCGTTTGTGACAATCAATCAGATCACATTGAAACCGTCACTACGCCAACTTTGACCATCTCTTGGGATGGGTGTGGCGTTGCTTTCAGAGAGGGAAGTGCCGTAGCTAAACTCTCAGTCACATGGGTCAGCGAACCATTCCTCCCACCCACCCAACTCCTCCAAATTGGTAATCTCAGGTAGTTTGTTCTCCGGGCCAGATAGAGCATGACGACTGAACGATGTTGAATCTTTTGAACCCCTCGATCCTGCATCTCTGGGTCAGCACAGGGTCCAAACGAGAGCATCTGCATGAAATCACCCCAGTCGTGTAACCTTTAGAGCCTCTATTTCGGTACAAAGACAAGTTCAAGTCAAGTCGTGACGATCCTGGCCTTTGCGTGCTTAGCAGGGTTTATTAGCTGCATTGCGAATGCAGGTGCGACCAACAGGGGAGTTTTCTTCATTCTTGGCAGGGGCGGCCAGTCCGTGGTGCCCGTGCCTGGTGATCCCGTGGCAGGCACGGGGCACGGCACGGTGCACCAACTACACTACTAGGGCACTGTAGCGCATATTGGACGCATATTGCTGCTATACTTATACCGCGCCCAAGGCGATTCTGACAGCTGCATCGAACACTCACGCCACCGTACCACTTCGAGCATGTCTATCCACCCCAGCTGGATCGAGTCTTTAGTGCTGCCCGTGCTCTTTAAACGATATTAATATGTATGTAAATACTTGTGCCTATGCGTTGACTGGAGATGAATTCTGCTTTGTGTATTCATCTGCGTGATATCCAGGCATAGTACGCCTTGCCCGACTAAGACAAGCCATTCGCGTCGATGTCCAGCTTGACCATTTTCAATCAATCTGATCTCGCTCTGTGTTTGTCTCGCTGGATTGAGTCTAGTCTTAAGCGCCTACAGCTCGAATGCGGATCATCATCATGGCGCTATCGTGTCCACGAGCCAAAAGCAAATGTGTCTAAATGGTCCGAATTTATCAACCGCTTTGCGTCTGATAAGTCACCAATCTTAGGCATTCTATCTATGCGCAGGCCGTGAATTCGACCACCAGTGCAGGATCCGATTGAAAAGCCCCGCCCGATTCCAAAGACAGAACCCGCGCGCAGAATCCTTCTCCCAGAGTGGCTACAGTGGCTGGCTAGGTATTTCCACCACTCATCCAGCAAAAGCAACTTGTTCCCCCATCTATCATAGTTTAATTGCTCCTTCATGGTGTCCGTTCCACGCTGATATCCTGCCGCTCACCGATCCGAGGTATATCGCAACCATTCACCGACCGCTTTGAGGCTTTCCCACCTGACATTCTCGTCGGAATCACCCATCAATTCAAGGAGTCTGGCTTTGAGACCGAGCTTCTCGAGTCTGGATCGGTACTCCGGCACTTCTTTCACAAGGTGGCCAAGATCATTGCAACCGATGGCCAAAACTTTCTTGTCGTTGTCCCACGGCTTGGCCATGATCTCAGCCAACTTTTTGGGTAGTTCGCCCTTCTTTTCTTCAAGAATCTTGCGTGCATTCTCTCTCCAGAACGTGGGGTTTCGATGTGGGGGCGACCATCGCAGGTGGCCAGAGTTGACCTCATCGGCATATTCGTCAAAGGTCGTCTGGTTCCTGGTATATTCTTCCAGTAATGCTTTCAGCGCCTCGAGGTCTTCAAGTAAGTCAGGGTCTGTCAAATGTCGCCCCGAGAGATTGGACAGCAAAGCAGGTAGTCTGGCTGTAGTGGCGGTGGGTATCAACGTCTCCTGATTTGACGAAAGCAAATTGTTCAACGTTGCAAGGAGAAGTCTGGTGGTTTTCTCCTTGGGAGAGACTCGGAGCAGTTGAATGTAAAGCGGTACAATCTCCTCGTCCCTGGTAAAAACGATTAGCCGGTCGCTCTGTTGTGTTGTTGGAATACGTACGCTTCCAAGCCTTCCCCAACCAACTCTCCTTCGAAGCTGAGTTGCCATATCACGAGCAAGCAGTGATATAGTAGCTGCAACCCCACACCACCTCCAAGTCTGGTATCGCTACTTCTGATGCTGGCATTGCCGCTCCATAATGACGAATCGTTGTCTTTCGCAGCTCCTACAGCTTTCCGGAGAATGTCGAAAAGAGGGTCAACAGTGTCACTTCTTTGTTTCCAGAACAGCTCCTTGGCCTGTTGTGTTCGGAGTAGTTGTGATGTATGTTGAACGCCAATATCTTGTAGGCCGCTGTCTTGATTTTTGACGAGCTTGGACAGGTAGGAATAAACAAGCGGGAGTGCTTTATCGTCTCGGGAGGCAGGCTTGGGAGAGGTGGTAAGGGAAATCGAGATCAGGTTAACCAGGAAGGTTGCAGCAAACAAAGGAATCGGATCCTCTGGGTTGTTGCTATGACTGAGCAGGGAAAGGAAGCCCTTATATGGATCTGGCAACTTCAGAATGGCGGTGGCCAGCTCAGGCGCATCTTTTTATTGTCAACCTGGATCAGCATTCGAGAGCATAGTTGTGAAGAAAACCAACCATTGATCAAGTCTGTAGCCAACACCAAAATGTATTGCAGAATATCGCCTCTTTTTGCAGCTTTCTCGAGCACGCTGGGTTCACTTCCACCACCCACGAGCAATGCGCTGTAACTCTGGACGTCCTTCTCAATCGTCTGCTTGCGCTGATCTTTCCTGACCTTATCGACAGATTTTATTTTCTTGAGGTGGTCTTCGGTAAGGTTTCCTGCACGGACAGCACCATCCCATGGGATCTGGAAAATATGTTAACGCAGTCCATGATAGATAAGGATATTGAGACAAACGGGTCGTGCTCTGATATTGCTCTGAAGAGAACTCAAATAGGCCGGTGGGCTGAGAGACATTATGTGTGGAGGGAGTTATAGAATTGGTGAAAACACGCTGCTAGGAACACAACTCGGGAAAATCGTTCAATGGCAGCGAGCCATATAAGTTGATGGTAAGGTTGCTCAGCTTTAGGTGAGGTTGTTGAGGATAAGAAACGATGTCATGGCTCGAGTCTATGGAGCAGCTCCAGCTGCAATAGAAGCCTTGGGTGCTAGTGCACTGAAGCTGGTGATTATTGGCTACACGGGCCCCTAAGACGCCACTACTACCAGACTAATCTGTTAAGGTGAAGCAGCTGCGATTGAACTCTAGGCGCCCCAATCATAGGTCGCAATCACGTTGCTGGCGAGCTGAGAGTTGACGAGAGCCGCCTATAACGAGCATTTCTCTGGGCCTGACCACAGGCGAGGCCTGGGAAGCCTTTCGACTTGTCATTTAGACACTGGGAAAGAAAGTTTAGTGACCTCCCTAGCACTTCTAGGTGTGCCAGTGGACGCCCATCTCACTTTATTGACGCGTGGATAGTGAGTACCGACCCATAACTGCATACTCATAATTGTAGGTCTCTAACCTTAATTTCACAAGAAATATGTCCAGTACGTAGCTTTTGAGCATCACCACATCTCCCAACGCTGCGTTACCCACCCATTCTCAACCCCAGGTCCTGTGCAACGCGACATACCCTATATTGGTGACACGAATCACTTCCTTTCGGCCAACACAGGGCAGACGTCTGCCTTGAAATGTTGCTTGTGATGCCATACCGCAGAAGACACCCTGTCCCTCTCGCGACTGCATCGTAATACACCCACCCTCGAGTCCTTTGGTGTTCGGTCTTTGTACATGTCTGCCTGTACACTATGGCCAACAAGCCCAATTCACGATGGGGATTTCTGACACAGGCTGTGGCTTCGGTCGAGTCAAGGCTAGACAATATCTTAGCAGACGAGAATGATCAGCCTCAGCCGAAGCGCACTGTCCCCTCAGCGCAGCCCTCACAAGAAGTTCTGCCCAGCAAGAGAGGTGTGTATGACTCTATTTTGACCCGCTACGCTGTCGCTAACTTGTGCAAGCCTCCGCAGACCTCTCACGAAGTAATAGCAATGCCTCAGCCGCGAATGACCGCCTACAGGAACGCCTTGCCCGGGCAATGGCGAAGAAGAATATGAACCGACCAGAGAGCCCAGCGGTGATCCCAGATCCCGAGCGATCTTCATCCTCTGGACAATCGCCACTACTTCTTAGTGCCGATATTGCGGAGGATGGACAGGAGTTCGCTTCAAAGTCCGAGACATTGGAAGGGGCATCCCGTTTATCGGTCGAAAGCAAAGCCCCGACAGACACTGAAGCTCCTGTTCCGTCTGACGTCGTCACATCCGCGGGGACCGAAGAAGCGGAAGCGGTTGATTCAGTGCCTGAGGTAAAGGTGGTAGCGCCAGCAGAACCCGAGTCACCTGCTTCTGTTACACACGCAATCCCAAACGACTCAACTGCTGTGTCTGCCAGGATCTCGGTTGATAGAATATCGAGCGACACGCAGAGAATGAGCGAGGATATCTCAATAAGATCATCCTTGGAAGATTCTGGGACTATAGTCAAACTCCAGGAAGAGATCAAAGGTTATATCGAGCGAATCGATGCACTCCAATCCAAGCTACAATACCTCAGCAAAGAGGCAGCGGCGTCTGCAAAGCAGGCTGCCGCCGCTGCTTCTGCAGGGAGCATGGAGAGAAAACTTCTCGAGAAGGACGAAAAGATTGCTTTGTTGATGCAAGAAGGCCAGAAACTGTCCAAAGCTGAAATGACACACCTGACTACGATCAAGAAGATCCGGGCTCAGGCCATTTCCAACAATAAAGAGCACGAAAATACCAAACTTCGTGCAGACAAGGCGGAAAGAGCATTACGCGCCATGGAGGATCGCGCTAAAAGGGCGGAATCCATGAGTAAACGAGCAGAGCAGAACCTCGCTTCGAGTCTAAGCAGTGCAAACGACCTCGAGGCAATTCGCAAAGAACGAGACGCATTACAGTTGACAGTTTCAGACATCAAAGCACAGCTATCGAAAGCCAACTCTAGAGCAGACTTGGCAGAAAATAAAGCGCAGTCAGATCTCTTGGAAAAGGAACGCAGGAGGGCTGCAGAATTACAGGACGACCTGACGAGTGCTAAAGTTGAGCGCGAGATCAAGGAAGAGAAGCTCTTGAGGGAGATCAGTGACCTGAAAGCTGCACTGGATCGGGAGAA
This sequence comes from Exophiala mesophila, assembly GCF_000836275.1. Lineage (NCBI taxonomy): Eukaryota > Fungi > Ascomycota > Eurotiomycetes > Chaetothyriales > Herpotrichiellaceae > Exophiala > Exophiala mesophila. The sequence goes on from NW_015622506.1 coordinate 2,921,336, forward strand.
GGAGCAAGCTCGCGCAATGGAAAGCGAGATGTTGAACGAGCAAGCAACACTCGAGAGCCGACTGGAATCGTTTCGTGTCAGGGCCGAGGAGGCAACATCACTGGATCATGGAAACGTTCAAGCCAAGTTGCTTCGGCAGATTGAAACGCTACAGAGCCAATACGCGAATGCAAGCCAGAATTGGCAAGGCATTGAGACCAACATGCTGGGCCGGATCACAAGTCTAGAGAGAGAACGTGATGAAGCGGTAAGCAGAGAAACAGACCTTCGCAAGAAGCTTCGAGATGCCACACTCAAAACGAAGGGGGTCGAGAGAGAGCTCGAGAGCATGCAGACCAGTTATGCAGAATTGGATCGCACCGTCGCTGAGTCGGAAACGGAAATCCAGCGTCTGACCCGCAAAGCAGCTCAACTCGAGACGGACCTAGCCAACGCGCAAAAGGACTTTGAAGAACAAAAGACCAGTGCCGAACGAGAATTTCAGCGGAAGTTTGAGGACGAGAAAGCAAAATGGACGGCAGCGTTGCATGTCCAGAGGAATGAATCCCCAGGGACATCGATTCGAAAGCAAAGCCCAGGCTCAGGCTTCGATCTAAATCATCTAATGAGTCCTGTTGCTTATGAACGAGGCTCCGTCCGGAGGTCGTTCACCATGCAAGGCTTCGATTCCAACACCCCTCCCCGTCAACAATCAACCACGTCTTTCAAGGGCCTCAGCAATGGCTCCGCAGTCGAGACGCCTTCAGCGTTAACCTCAATGGACCCCGACGAATACTTTGTCAACGTGCCACCTACTCCCATCTCTCCCAGCCATCAATCAAACCGAGGTATGCATGACCTGGTATCTAACTCGACCGTTGGAGCAGGACCTTCGGTTCAACTTGTGGAGCGAATGTCTGCCAATGTTCGTCGGTTGGAAAGTGAGAAAGCCGCTTCCAAAGACGAACTGAGTCGAATCACCGGACAGCGCGACGAAGCTCGACAAGAGGTTGTCAATTTAATGCGTGAGGTGGAAGAGAAAAGGTCGATCGAGGCTCGCCTGAAAGCCCTGGAGGCTGCGCACCAAGAATTGACCGAGAGGCACAAAACCACTCTTGAGATCCTCGGCGAGAAAAGCGAGCAAGTGGAGGAGCTCAAGGCAGATGTTGTGGATGTGAAGCAAATGTATCGACAATTGGCGGACACAATGAAATGATATTGTGCCTGTGGCCGGTTAGCTTTAGGAATGCCGATCCGGATCTCAATTTGATGTATCTCCAGAGTAAGCCGTAGCCGTCGCCGTCTGGCAAGCATCTCGTCATAGCGCAGATGAATCTAAAGCCAGTGTCACTGAAAGTTAAGCCCCTCTCTCTCAGCAGCCTGGACAATGAATGCTCGGACTTTGTTGTCGGGTGCACATTCAATGGCAAGTCTGCCATCGACATCCTTCTTGTCTATTTCCGCACCAGCCTTGAGGAGTTCCACAGCAACGTCTCCATTGCCTTCGCTAATGGCATGATGCAGAGCCGTCATCCCATCGGCATCGGTAGCACTGACTGGACTTTTATGTTCGATCAGCAACTTCACGATAGGCACGCTACCTACCGCAGCCGCACGGTGAAGAGGCAACTGGCCACGCTTGTCCTTGACCCGTGCGCTAGCTCCATGTTTTAACAGTGTCTTGCAGATTTCGAGGTTACCCTTTGAAACTGCAAAATGCAGCGCCGTTGCACCGGTGCCAGTGGCGATCTTGGGGTCGGCTTCTTTGGACAGGAGAAGATCAATTATGGCTTCGCCAGCGTTGTCTTTGAGAGACGCGGCGATGGCGAGAGGGGTCCAGCCAGATCCATCTTGAACATCTGCATCGAAGGATCTGAGTGCGGTCAGGAGACGGACGGTCTCTATGTGGTTAAAGGCGCAGGCCCAGTGAATTGGTAGACGGTCGTCGTCGTCGGTTTGGGTTGCGAGTTTCGGATTTGCATTGAGAAGTGATTCGACGATCTGGGCTGATGGAGTGGTCCCGTTAGTCTTGAATTTAGGGTAATGGGTGGGGTGAGGAGAGATATACTTCTTCCATCTCGTGCCGCTTCGTGCAAAGCGAACTTGTGCTCCGGTTCCGTTATATCGAGCATCGTGTACGGCTCAAGTGCAGGCAGGTCTTGTATAGCAACTGGTGGAGACGGTTCTTTGCGTCTTGTTCAATGGTGGTCAAGAAAGACGTTGGAGTGGGATCCCCGCAGGTAGGATTCAAGGATGAGTCAGTTGGAGAAATACATTGGCGCTAGTCGAGTCATGTGATTCGACACCAGAAATTCACATCTCCAACATCTCAATCTGCATCCTGTTCACCACGCCACAACCATCATTTACTCCCTCTCTTCCTACCTCCCGCCCCCCAATACAACCGACAAGATGGCTGCCGCAGCCCAAGCGTTGACGGAGCAAACGCGATCTCTGTATGGCGCCTCCTTCGGCGAAGCCTTTACCCCCGATCTCCCTCCTATTTCGACCTCATACAAACGAAAAGCAGAATATGACAGTGTGCGCGAACTGCCCAAATTTCTGGCAGAGAGACAAGCGAAGGCCGCTGCATCGAGGGGACCCAAGCGGCCAAAAGCGCAGGCTGGTGGTGCAGCAAATCAAATGGCTTTGGTGAAGAGCAACCAAGGCCCCAACGGAGGAGAGGGCAAGACAGGCAGTGGTACGGGGACGACAGGAAACAGCTTGATTCGAAGACCAAACATGCAGCAGTCTCGACCGGAGTGGCACGCGCCATGGAAATTGATGAGAGTCATATCAGGACATCTGGGCTGGGTAAGAGCATTGGCTGTAGAGCCTGGGAATCAATGGTTTGCTTCAGGAGCAGGAGACAGGACCATAAAAATCTGGGATCTGGCGTCCGGTCAGCTTCGTTTGACACTCACCGGACATATTTCGACTGTGCGTGGTCTGGCAGTCTCGCCACGACATCCCTATCTATTCTCTTGCGGCGAGGACAAGATGGTCAAGTGTTGGGATCTCGAAACCAACAAGGTCATCAGGCATTATCATGGTCATTTGTCGGGCGTTTATACCATGTCTCTGCACCCGACGCTTGACGTCTTGGTGACCGGTGGTCGTGACGGTGTAGCCAGAGTCTGGGACATGCGCACGAGGTCGAATATTCATGTTCTATCTGGCCACAAAGGAACAGTCACGGACGTCAAGTGTCAAGAGGCGGATCCTCAGGTCATCTCGTCGAGTCTCGATAAAACAGTCCGTCTCTGGGATCTCGCAGCTGGCAAGACCATGGGCGTTCTCACTCATCACAAGAAAGGCGTGCGAGCATTGGCAGTACATCCTAAGGAATTCACATTTGCATCAGGGTCGGCTGGAACTATCAAACAATGGAAATGCCCTGAAGGCGCATTCATGCAGAATTTCGAGGGCCAGAACGCCATTATCAACACTCTGGCGGTCAACGAAGACAATGTTCTGTTCAGCGGAGGCGACAATGGCAGCATCTCATTCTGGGATTGGAAGACAGGTTATCAATTTCAGAACACCGAATCCATTGCGCAGCCTGGTTCGTTGGATGCCGAGGCTGGGATCATGAGCAGCACTTTCGACCAGACTGGCTTGCGATTGATCATGGGAGAAGCGGACAAGACTATCAAGATCTGGAGGCCAGACCCCAACGCCACGCCCGAGACGCATCCCTTGGACTGGCGGCCGACTTTGGGGCGTGTCAAGTATTGATGGTTCGAACGTAAAATACATAGCGTGGCGTTTGGTGGCACTTTTCAGTCGGCTTTTGATAACCTTCACCGGTCCTTGAGGGCTAGATGAGAATCATCATGGAAACTCAGGTGTAAGAACACAATCCCAAAAATACATTTGTGTAATACAAAATGCTTTATGGCTAGAATTGATGTCCTCGCGGGTAAGAAAATGAGAAGCACGTGGTCGTGGGGCTGGGGATAGAGCTTGAAGCAAGCCTGGGCCCCTTGTAGTTGGATAGACACGCGATACCTCATGACATACATGTCCTTGTGGAATGCGAGACATCTCTAACATGATATTTAGATCTCCTTTAAGCATACTGGAAACCACAGAACCTTTTTTTTTCTCGTCCTGTACTAGCGATGGGGGAGGAGATGGTGTTTATTATAACTCAGAATACAAGTAGTCAAAGTCTCTACGATGGGGTTTGAGACGCTGTTCACGCCAGAAGTTAACGGCAGAAGGCAGACTCTTGAGCTAGGGAATATCATGATGATGGTGTTATGGTGTTCACTGACCTCGTAATTGTAGTTGGATATTGCCAAAAGAGGGAAAGTGAGCTGATTCTCTGGCCTGCGCGTTGCTCCTTCCTTCATAAAGACCAATACGCGTTTCTTTCGATCTTGGCATGTTTTCACCGTTTGTGATTTCCGACCTCACTTGGGAATTTGAGATTAAATCATCTTCCCTCAAACTCAACCATTGTCTATCACACAACAGACATGAATCTCAGCTCATAACTTATAAGCCTCGTCGATCAAGCTCAATCCCTTGACCCGCTATCACTGGTCGCTGATCACAGCATAATTATGGCCCTGACCCGCTATTCAGGCTCCAGATCTTCTCTAGGTCCGATCTCAAGACGACGATCCTCTTGTTGTTGATGACTTCTCCAACATTCTACGGATTACTCCGTACAGTGTTCATGAATATGGGCGAATACCCTTTGCAAATCATGACCCATCTCCATCTCATGCTTATTGCTTTGACGAACCCATCTGCCTGACACCCATCGGGAGTGCCAAAAGATGTTTCCTAGATCTCTCATTGGATCTCCGCAGTCCGTGAGAGGACGTGACGTGTTTGACAGCCTGAGCTTCAACCCAGCACGGTCGTCCCTTACCCAATCTTCAACTGACCTTGCCTCTGCCATCATCTCAATTTGAGTCTTCTGCTTGACCTGCTTGTCACTGCCATATGCTTACCCTCATCGCAATTTCTCTTGACGAACTCTAACCTACCACAGACGCTTCCACGTTAGCCAAACTCACCCTCCGGACGTTTCATCAACGGCTTCAGAAATACTCTCCTTCCTCTACAATGTCGTCTCTTCTCGTTTCTTCACTTGCTTCCAGCCGGCTTCCTGCGCTGCGTCACTCCTTGCCTGTGTTCCCTTTCAGCATCTGTAAAGATGCGTCCACTCATTTCTGCGTTTCTTGCTCTGACGCCGGTTGCCTTCGCCCAATATGTCCTCGAAGATGATTATTTGGCCGGTGACTTTGCCAGTCACTGGAACTTCTTCACGGTAGGACGAGCCCTCTTTGCAGCAAATGCAAGTCTTCTTATGTCTATCTAGGACGATGATCCCACGAATGGTTATGTCGATTACGTCGACGAGGCTACAGCGGTCAGCTCAGGACTTCTATCAACTTTGGTGAACGGAAGTGTCTTCTTAGGTGTGGACAGCACCAATCCCGGAACTGGCCGCGGTCGACCGAGCGTCCGCATCGAAAGCAAGAAGAACTACAACAATGGTGGCCTGTTCATCATCGATCTCGCTCACATGCCAGGCGGCCAGTGTGGTTCATGGCCGGCCTATTGGCTGATCGGCCCAGGCGGTGCCGATACCGGTGAAGTCGACATGATAGAGGCCATCAACACCGACACCACCAACTTGATGTCAGTCAAGACGGGCCGTGAGTGTACAATCAGTCAGCAGGTCATGACGGGTACACTCGAGACTACCGACTGCAACGTCAACACTGGTGGCGTCGTCGGCTGCTCCATTGATTCCGCGAGCCCTTTTACATTTGGAGGTGGTTTCAATTCCCTCGATGGAGGCGTCTACGCAACTGAGTGGGTTGCTGAAGGAGTCACTATCTGGTACTTCCAACGTTCTGCCATCCCCGCTGACATTACTGCTGGGACACCCGACCCTTCACTCTGGGGTGTTCCCCTTGCCAAATTTCTCACCAGCTGCAACCTGAACGACAATCTCATCAATCAGCAGCTCATCATGAACATTGACTTTTGCGGCGACTACGCGGGCAACCCCTTCTACTGGGACAACGATCCCACTTGCAAGTCTCAAGCAGATACCTGTAATGATTTTGTCCAGAACAACCCCTCTGCTTTTGAGCAGACTTACTGGCTGATCAATTCACTCCAAGTCTATCAACAAGTGGCGCCCTCCACCACGACAAGCAGCTCCACGTCTATTGAACCGCCGACCTCCAGTCTGACAACCACCACGACATCTAGTCCGTTGCCCGAAACCACCACACTGACAACTACAACAAGCACCCCCCCAGAGCCGACGACGACGACGAGCCCATCCCCAGAACCAACGACGACTACAAGCCCACCTCCAGAGCCGACGACGACGACGAGCCCACCCCCAGAACCAACGACGACGACGAGCCCACCTCCAGAGCCGACGACGACTACGAGCCCACCCCCAGAACCAACGACGACGACGAG
>NW_015622506.1:2927876-3121621 GCF_000836275.1 Exophiala mesophila
ACGAGCCCACCTCCAGAGCCGACGACGACTACGAGCCCACCCCCAGAACCAACGACGACGACGAGCCCACCCCCGGAACCAACCACGACTACGAGCCCACCCCCAGAGCCGACGACGACTACTAGCGCCTCTTTTGACCCAATAACAACGACGACTAGTCCATCTCCGGATTCAACCACCACATCTAGTCCACCTCCTGACCCGACCACCACTTCCAGTCCATCTCCTGATACAAGTAGCACCTCTAGCCCCAGTCCTACTCCGAGCACCACCTCCAGCCCTAGTCCCACTCAGGGTTCAACTTCCCAGACAACTACCACCAGCAGTGAGGAGGAACCATCAACTACTTCATTGACATCTTCACCTCCTCCTCCTTTTACCCCCTCGAGCTCGACGACTAGTTTCTCATCCACCCCGATCCCTGGCCCTTCAACGACAACCTCGTCCCAGCAAATCGGGCCCACGGATCTCACCACTACTTCCACCTCTCTGGAGCCACCTCAATCAACCACTTCGTTTCTAACCACCACTACCTCCTCATCAGATGACCCGATTCCTGACACTACCACTTCCTACTCCTCTCTGTCCACATCTATCCCCGACTTTTCAAGCAGCTCACAATCCTCCATTAACCCACAACCCGGCTCAACCACAACCACCACATCTTTGCAGTCCACCATTGGTCCAAATCCGGGCTCAACTACAACTTCACTCGACGACGTAAGCACTTCGTCATCCTCGTCAACTCTAGGATTTTCTTCTACTTCCAGCCAGACGATCGGTCCAAATCCTGGCTCAACTACAACTTCAGTCGAAGATGTAAGCACTTCGTCATCCTCGTCAACTCTAGGATTCTCTTCTACTTCTAGCCGGACGATCGGTCCAATCCCGGGCTCCACGACTTCGTCCACAAGCAAAACACCTGGCGGCTCCTGGCCGAGCTTGCCCGCTGGAGACAAAGGTTGGGATATTGGCCATGGGGAAGTCACAACGACGATTCGAGGTAAGGTTGATCCGCAATTCCATTGGTTTAATCTGGCTGACATTTCGTAGCAACGTGGATTGAGCCATGCCCAACAGGCCTGACGACAATAACAACCAGTATCTCCACTACACATTGTGGCTGCAGAGATGAGCCAGTGCCTACTTTCTCATTTACCACCACCACCACTATCTGCCCACCAGGTTGGCCAATCACCACGCCTTATGTCGTCACGAAGCCAGTCCCACCGCCGAGGCCAACGGCCCATACTAAGATTACCACGACCGATTCCATCGGCGAGATTATCACGATTACTCGGGGCCTTTTCGCACCCACTAAAACAGTTGTTGTGCCAGTTACTGTTGTTCCTTATGCCCCTGGATCTAACAATGGTCACGGAGGTCCTCCAGCAGCTGGACCTGGCGGTAGTGTAATAACCATTACCGGTGCCCCAGTTACTCTCACCCCGGGCGCAAAGCCAACAGGTGGAGCTTCATCTGTCCCAGTCAACGGTTCGCCAAATGGAGCAACTCCAGAACCTGGCTCTGGTCAAGGTAATGGAGGTCAAGGCGGTGCTGGACATGATGCGGGCGGTGCACCAGGAACGGGAGATTCGTCTGGTCACCCAGGAGACAACACGGTACCTGGACATCCTTCTGGGCCAGCAATTCCTCCAGCCAGCTACACGGGTGATGCACCCGAGATTCTTGCCCTTGGCACAACGCTTCTTCTATCGATTGTCATGGTCGCCTTCATGTTCGTTGAGTTGTCGCTTTCGTGAGAGACCATGATTACCCCTACTAAGGGCATGACATGTCACAGTTTAAGAAGGCGTTTGGCAAGGTGCTGAAGATAGGTCGAATGCAGTTTTGATACCTTAGATACCTGATGTTTTCAATATTTATTATAATCTCACTTGTTTATGCAGTATGATGCAACAGAGAGCATTGACTCTCTTACGCCCTTGCAGGTATCTCAATCTCGGCCATGCCGAACCTTGAAAAAGTACAGCCATCAATCTCGTTGCGGCCACGATTCCTCATTGTAATGGGATCACAGCAGTCAGCCAAGAACACGATCTCACTTCTCGTAGCCAATGAATGCTCTGCATGTACCCTTGAAGACGGCTACCCACTGATGTAGACGACATTCTTGTGCCTCCCTTCAGTCACATGGATGGGAAAGATCTTCAAGAACATAGGCCACGGGGACAAATGGCATTAGTCGCTTGGGACAAGGGAGGGAGAGTGCGAGAACGTGCGCCAGTGTAGCTCGTCATTGATGCCCCTGATTCTCTCTCTTCACATCACCTCTTTTTCCACCAACAGAGAGAGAGAGAATGAGAAGAATAGGTAGTTAGGGATCAGCGGATCAAGCACATTAAGTCCAGATATAAATACCTGGCTGATGATCAACTTATTTCCCTACCTCGCTAGAAGAACATGCCCTTCTTATCAATAGCTAGAAGAGTGCTTAAGACTTCTACACCCATCCATCAAAATGCAATTTTCCAATCTCCTTCTCCTTCTCCTCCCTCTTTTCTTCCACCTCACGCTCACACTCTCATCAACCCTCAACCTCACCCCCCGCTCGGAACTCAACGGACCATGCACCGGCGCCGGCGGTGCATCTGGCGTATGCATCTCCGTCACAAACTGCAACGACGGAGGCGGACAAACAATCATCAACGCCTGTCACGGCACGCCCGACAATATCCGCTGTTGCACCAAAACAGCCTGCGGATCTGGCAACAAGGGAAACTGTCGGTTCACCTCTTCCTGTGCATCAGGCATAACCGAGACGAATAAATGTCCTGGCCCAACAAACTTCAAATGCTGTATGCCTAGTGACAGTAATACTCCGGGGAGTTGGTCACCTCCGACACTTCCTAGCCTCAGCTCTGGGTGCAAGCAGATTGCTATTGACGGGGCAAGGGTTATCGTGGCACAGTTTCCTGGCAAGATCAAAGAGATTGGGTGTATTAGAAAGTGTGATGATCCGGCTTCAAGTGACCATTGCACGGGTATGGCGACAGATATGATGGTTGCTAATGGTGGGGTAAGTACCTACTTGCTTCCTTACCTAGAAGGTCTTCCTGGATATGATATGATCATGATGGTACTGACATGATGTGAAACGATAGGAAAAGGTCACAACGGGAGAACCGATCGCTGAATGGGTCATGCGTAATGCTGCTGCTCACCGTGTCGCATATGTCATGTGGGGTCAGAGAATTTGGTCGAGAGGCAGAGATGATGTTAAACTGTGGTCGCAGTGGAGATATCAGTCATGTACGGTCATCAAGAACTGTAAGAATGGAGATCGGGGTAGTAATACGGCAAACCACTGGTGAGTAAAACATTCTTCGATGGGGAGAGAAGGGAGTTGGTGTCTGACGTTGAGAATAGGGATCATGTTCATGTGAGTTATCAATGAGAATGGGTTGAGGGCACGATAGGGTCTACCAACGGAGAGATGGATCTATGCTGATGAAGGGGCTGTTATCGAGGTCAGAGGATGATACGCTGATGTTTGTGAACTCGTAGAACTTCTCAACGACATAGGAATTAAGATTCTTTGAGTAGGAACGCTTCATATCGAATACTACAGTCAGTATACTCAGTAACTGATGATGGATGTTGTCTGTAGTGGGAAAAATCGCACGTGACTATAAGTTTGATCTCCGACGTTTATCCGATCCAGCACAATTTTTACTTTCTTGAGAATCTCAACTTCATCTCATCAACAACACTCACCTCAATCATTTTACTAATGAGTTGCACGCTTTGATTCAAGCTGCTCGATGTTATGAAACTATCAACTCTCTGGGTTGTCCTTCACTTGACTTTCTACTAATCTGGTAAGCTCAATTCCCACCCCACATCTCTGACACTCTTCTGTCAACAAACATCTCCCTTCATGATGAAATTTATCATACTTTTTGTTCCGGCGAAATTCCATGAGCCATTGAACTAACATGCACTACCATCTGACTGTATAAATCAATTGTTCTCCATTGCCATTAATATCTTTGCGAGTCATTGTACTGACGCTCTTGAAAAGAATCTAGCAGCCAAGACTCGTTCTCCAGCAAATTCGTTTTGACCTCTCCTTCACCGACTTATCATCTTCAGGTATAGTAAGTTATTTCATTCCCTCTATTGCCCTGAACTATACACCAAGTTCCTTTGCATGATGATCAAGGTCAAAAATAAACAGTTCTGCTTCTGAATCACAAGTTGAAGAAGTCCTTTACCAAACAGCTTACCAATGTCTGATCGCATCCCACAATCGATTTGTGCCAATATCTCCCTCGTCTAAACTAGGAGATATCAAGCTGACACGAATCTTGATCTTAACAGGTACTTTCTTCTCTCTGGCACATCCATGTCAAAGACTCATCGTCATCGTCTCTACCTCTTCTCAATCTGTGACACTTGTAAGTCCACTTCTTCAGCTCCATTGTTATGGACGTCCACCAGATCACCAGACCACCACGTTCCCCCTCCCAAAAAATGATGATACCAAGTCTATCCATTCTCCGAGAATTCGATTTCGAATCACCTTCCTTTTCCATAACGGGACCACTCCACCTCACAGAGCCCTCAGCTTATCTCTATCTCAACCATCCGTCTCATCTCTATCCACCCTCCTTCTCCTCACCGTCATCACAGTTCATGTCCTCCCACCCGTCCCTCAAATTCCACATTCATGCCCCATCTCCTTCTCCAACATCACCCGGTCATCTGACAAATCCATCCTGACTCCGACCCCCTTGCCTTTTCTGCATCTCCCACAACAGCCTACCTCGTCCTAATACCGGACCCACCGTCCTCTCACCCACCGGGAAACACATTTGTGTTCTACCCTCTGGAAGAGGACACCTGGGGATGATAGGTTGTGACGAGCTCTTGGCGTGGTGAGTATGCGGAATTGTGCGGGGACGTTGGAATCAACACGATGGAATTTAGACGATTGATTGGTTTTGTTCTGGGGAGGGATTCACAGATGGTGGGTTTTCCATGAGTGTTTGGCTCTTTTTGTGTGGTTCAGGTGGAATATGGGGAGCTTGGATGTGTTGAATGGATGATGGAGTTGTGAGGGGTTTGGTATATGGGTTTGAGGTGGGTGGTAATCGGGAGAAGGGATAGGGGAAAGGAGTTTTTTGTGAGATGGTTGGGGGTTTGTATTGGAGACCAAGGGGGGAAACTCCCGGGGTTTTTCTGCCTTGGTTGATGAGCCGGTTGGGACTTCGTTATGAGGTTTCAATGGGGGATTCGACTGAGGTGGGGGAGGGGATGAGGTATACGGCTTGTCTGATTTTCTCCCATGTTTCACCGATTATTGTTCATTATATGATGGATTCATCATTCTACACACACACACACGCCTACTCGGGTCGACAAGTCAATATCTTGATAGCTTTTGTTGGTGTATCGTTACTGACAGGTCTTGAGAATATCTAGGTAGCTAGTCGTCGATTCTGCTTCTTTGCGAACTTTTCGTGTTCTTTCACGATCGTATGTCATTGATCCAAGTTGAAGAGGGTTATAATGTTAGGATTGATACAGAGTAGTAATATCTCTTACCAAGCCTTCTCGTTCTGGTGAGGGTGTAGCTATACATAAAAATAACACGATTTCCTTATTCCCACTCCAATCCATTCCCATCAATTAATCATTCATCATCAAGCCCACTCCCATCTTTATCTTCCGACGCCACTCTCCCGTTCCCCAAACCATCCAACTTCATAATCAAGCGATCAATCGTCCTATTCGGCCAAGGAGAAAACCGACTGTCGTCGAGATGAAGACCCACCAAGGATTCCCACTTGTTATTTGGTCCCACTGCGCCTTTCGACTGTTTCTCGCCTGCTTTGATGCTGTCCACCAGTGAATCTAACGACGTCTCGAGATTACTCGCCGTGCGGTCCATTTCGTCGAGGACTTCCTTCTCGTCCTGCACGTAGTTGGAAAATGCATCTACCACTCCATCGTCGTCTTGAAGGTCTAATCCCTCCCAGACGGTTTGGATGCGGTAAAAAAGAGCGACGAAATGGTCGATCAGTATTAATGTGGCTCTGAGGGTTTGGGCGTACTCGTCATCGCAGATGAGGAGTGCTGAGCTAAGTGACTTCAGATAGACTCGGTGTGCCTCGGCGAGGGTTCGTGGATCGCTAGGCGGTCCTTTATGGCGAGATCCTAGGGAGGAGTTGGTGGACATGGCTTTTGTTTTGCTCGGATCGGCAGATGATGCGGTTCCGGGTCTGGAAGATTTGGCTGACGATAAGCCGTCTTTGGCATCTCCATCCATCCATCCTCGTAGATGGTCCCAACTGCAATGAATTACTTCGCCGTGGAGATATGATTCGAGCTCGTTGATGGTGAACAAAGCTTTGCTTGTGACGACCCAATGACGTCGAGTTCTTCGACTCCGTCTGTCGTCACGCTCTCTGCGTGCTGCTAGTAAAGCCTGGCCAGCTTGAGATGCGCTTCTTGGCGGGCCAATGGGAGTGGGATGGTTTCTTCGTTGTGGTGAGACTTTCCATAATGCAGACAAGTGCATGCCAGCTCTTCGAACGGATAGGAGATATGCGTTGAACCGAGAATATAGCTCGGCATCGGCTGGATCTAGGAAGATGTGTAGTGGAGATGAGGCCGGGATAGTTAGGTGTAAAGATACTGGCGTTGGGAGAAGGGTAGAGATGACAGTTGGATCGCGCCGGGTATCGTAGGGCCTTAGTGACAAAAGTTTCCGTGAAAGCTCAAAGGTTTCTTCGTCTGATTCGTAATCGCCGCGTACAGCTGCCAAATCTCCAAAGGTCTTGTTGAGGATGCTATTGAGCTCGCTCTCTTTCATGGTCATTCCATCTAACCGGCCAGTCTTTCGAATGGGGAGAATTGACTTGTCCGTTTGGTGGCGAGCAGTAATACGGTCATCGGCCTGACCTACGAGTGAGACGGCGAATTCGCCATATTGAAGGAGGACGTAAGAGTGAATAACCTCGAGTAGCTGCCGGACCAGCGCAACAGGAAGGATCTGTGACAAGGCATTCTCCGATATGGACTGATTTATCGACACGAGGGTGCTTTCCAGGTGTGATGAGTCTATAGGGTAATGGAGAGATTCAAGTAGTTTGAGATGGCCTGGAAGAAGAGCTGCTGCATGATCGATGGAACCTCCTAAGGATGTGGGCTTCGACAACGATTGAGAGTGAAGTTGATTGAGGGCACTGCCAATGGATAGAAGGGCCTGTGCTGCGCGGGGCTTGACAAAGCCTGGGAGAAGAGAATGTTGCAACACGAAGGCATCTGTGAAAGACGAGGGGTTCGGATTCGGTCTGACGCAGAAATCCTCTCGTCCAGACGTCGGCAGTTTCCCAAAGAGAATCCAAAGGTTTGCGGCACGCATCCAGGCAGTATGGCCAACACGAAGGAGTTCGTTCACCATGTCTTCAATATCAGAATACCCTGTATGACGTTCACGCTCTAAACGGTCGAGAGCTGCAGCGCCGGAAGAGTGCTTTAAATACTGCACCATAGCTGACATCCATTCAAGGCGTCGAGTCCACGGTGCAAGTTCTGAGACTATCGTGCTCAATGGAACGATGCCATACGCAGCGACGTAACCAGCATCTTTGTTGAGGATGGAGGATTCCACATGAACTATACTGTGTGTAAACTTGGCCAGCTGAACATCGGATACTGAAGAGGCTAAAGCTCTACAAATCATCGAGGTCTGTTTTGCGACAATGGTCGCAGTTTCTTGCTTGATAGCCACGTGCAAGTCATGTAGGTGTGAAAGGGTGTTCAGCATTGAACGTTCTGGTGGCGATACATATTGATTCAGCCCAGATCCTTCTCTGTCTTCGGCTCGTACCTGATCCCAGGCGGGGGAATGTATCCCTGAGAGGGAGAGGAGGATTTCATGAAGCATGTTGCAGGTTTTTCGGTGGCGGAGGGGAGAGGAGGCGATGAGCCTATTCGTGGTCCTGGGTCGGAGTTGAGGTCATTTATGGAGGATGGTTTATGAGCTGGCTGACACCAAAGAATGAGTCTACCAAAGAGCTCGAAGCGACACATTGGAAACGAGGGTGGCTCTTCATCGAGAGGTGAGGGACGCGGTAGGTTCGATACGCGTGAGCGAGGGAATGGACGGAGACGCGTCTGGTGTCGAAATTGGTTTGGTATGATGAAGACCTACCTAGTCTTGACAAGGAGTTCAACTGTGAAGGAGAGGTCGTCAAGACATGCCATCACGTCTGGAGACAGCGGAAGGAACCAACGGTGGTAGACAGAAATGGTAGACGTTGAAAGCGTCCTGAGGACTTGTTGGTGTGGTGTGGCTGCATGGAGGGGTAAAGTCTCAAACGGTACAAACAGATCCCCATGGAGGGGGTTCTGCTAGCTTGTCCGGGGGCTTGACTAGCACGTTGGGGCCTACAAAAGCCAATACAGTCAGCATGTTAGGCGCCGCCTGGTGCCTAGATTGCCTGGGAAGACACCTAAGTGGGTTGAGCACCTGCCTATTGTGCCTGCCTCGCTTCGTTCACCGGTTAGGCGCCTGGTTGCTCTGGCAGGTGCGACTCTCAGTCTCAGTAAGTACTCCGTACTCCTTGGCCGGAAGGCACGAGGCACTGATTGCATCACCGCCACCAATTCATCGCCTCCCAAAGGCAAACTCAAGTTTTAGTTCTCCCGCTGTCATCCTCCACTATTGCACAGATCAATCAATCACTGTATCCCATTCCATCATCCCGTACCTGGTCTTGCCTGCAATTCGCGAATCTTCTGTCACTGATTCGAGACCTCATAATCTTTGATCCTTCAGGCCAATATTACAAACCATTCATCTGTTGCACCTTTTCTTGTCACCAGCCTGCGCCTCTTCCACTGATCAGGCACCAGGTCTCTTCCACTCTCTCTTATACACCCCTCCCACCCATTCAATCAGTGACATTGTTGAGTCTTGCTCGTTTGCACTCAACATTGTCCCCTGCTACCATTTGGTCTGAAGTGCCGTCTATCTGCTCTTCGGATTTTACCTCCCCGCAATTAGGGTCTTGCCCAGGGCAAGGCCACAATCACCATTTCACCACACGCGGACGTCCCAGATACCGTCAGGGCCGGAAGTAAGAGAAAGGCTTCCCACGAAGACCTCTCCCGGCCAGAGAAAAAGATCATGACAGACACTGTGATGGAAGTCGATAACCCTGGAGCTGCCATCCAGCAGCTCCAGAATGGCGAAATCGATGAATCTCTTTACAGTAGACAACTATACGTCCTTGGCCACGAAGCCATGAAGCGTATGGGCTCTTCCAACGTTCTTATCGTCGGCCTCAAGGGATTGGGCGTAGAAATTGCGAAGAACATTGCCCTCGCAGGTGTCAAATCGTTGACATTGTTCGACCCTCAACCCGTTGCCATCGCCGACCTCTCCTCCCAATTCTTCCTTCGAGCCGATGACGTCGGAAAGCCACGCGCTCAGGTCACCGCCCCGAGAGTCGCCGAGTTGAATTCTTACACACCAGTCGCGGTTCATCAGCCATCCTCATTGACAGAAGATCTGAGTCAGCTTAAACAATTCCAAGTCATCGTCCTCACAAACACTCCTCTGAAAGATCAATTGGTCATTGCCGATTATGCTCACGCCAATGGCATCTACTTGGTGATTGCAGACACATTTGGTCTCTTTGGCTATGTCTTTACCGACTTTGGCAAAAGCTTTACTGTCGGAGACGTCACTGGAGAAAACCCAATCAGTGGTATCGTTGCAGACATTGATGAGACAGGTCTTGTCTCGGCGCTTGATGAAACTCGCCATGGTCTTGAGGACGGTGACTATGTCGAGTTTGCAGAACTCCGCGGTTTGGAGGCTTTGAATGGCGCCCCTCCCCGGAAGATTGAAGTCAAAGGCCCATACTCCTTCTCCATTGGAGATGTGTCAGGATTGGGCAAGTATGAGGGCGGAGGGCTTTTTGCTCAAGTCAAGATGCCCAAGGTCATTGACTTCCAGCCTCTGTCTGAGCAGATCAAGAAACCCGAGCTCTTGATCTCCGACTATGCCAAGTTCGACCGCCCTGCTCAATTACATGTTGGTATCCAGGCTCTTCATCTCTTCGCTGAATCGCACAATGGCGAGCTTCCTCGACCACACAATGACGCAGACGCCAAAGAAGTGCTTGAGATTACCAAGAAACTCGCCAAAGAAAGCTCCGACGATATCGAGATTGACGACAAGGTCATCACCGAACTCAGCTACCAAGCGCGCGGAGACCTCAACCCAACAGCAGCGTTCTTTGGTGGGCTCACTGCACAAGAAGTTTTGAAGGCTGTTTCAGGCAAATTCACACCCATTGTGCAATGGCTTTACTTTGACTCCCTCGAGTCTCTGCCCACCTCGGTCACTCGAAATGAAGAACTCTGCCAACCGATTGGCTCGAGATACGATGGACAGATTGCAGTCTTTGGTCGAGAGTATCAAGAAAAGATTTCCAATGTCAAGAACTTTCTGGTCGGCGCAGGCGCCATTGGGTGTGAGATGTTGAAGAATTACGCCCTCATTGGACTCGGTACTGGACCAAATGGCCACATTACTGTGACCGACAATGATTCAATCGAAAAGAGCAACCTCAATCGCCAATTCTTGTTCCGATCCAAGGATGTGGGCAAACAAAAGAGTGAAACTGCTGCGGCTGCGGTGCAGGTGTTCAATCCTGAGCTCAAAGGCAAAATCACCACCTTGACAGACCGGATAGGACCAGATTCAGAAGACATCTTTGACGAGAAATTCTGGCATAATCTCGACATTGTCACAAATGCTCTGGACAATGTCGAAGCTCGTACCTATGTCGATCGTCGTTGCGTCTTCTTCCAAAAGCCGTTACTCGAGAGTGGCACTTTGGGCACCAAAGCAAACACCCAGGTCGTTCTTCCCCGTCTGACCGAGTCATACTCTAGCTCGCAAGATCCACCAGAGCAGTCGTTCCCCATGTGTACACTTCGAAGCTTCCCCAACAAGATTGAACATACGATTGCTTGGGCGCGGGATTTGTTCCAGTCATACTTTGTGGGACCACCCGAGACTGCCAATTTGTACCTCTCACAGCCAGATTATATCAACACGACCTTGAGGCAGCAAGGAAACGAGAAGATGATTCTGGACAGCCTGAAGGAGTTCTTAGTGACGGATAAGCCCAGCACTTTTGAGGACTGCATCGCGTGGGCTCGACTACAATTCGAGAAGCAGTACCACAATGCAATTCAGCAGCTCCTCTACAACTTTCCTAAAGACTCCAAGACATCGACAGGTGCTGACTTTTGGTCTGGGCCAAAGCGAGCACCGAATGCTCTGATGTTCGATGCCAAGGATGAGACTCATCTTGGGTTTGTCATCGCTGGAGCGAACCTCCATGCCTACAATTACGGGATTGAAGCGCCCAAGCTCAGCAAGGAGCAGTATGCGAAAGTCATTGAATCGGTGATTGTTCCTGACTTCCGACCTGATGCGAATGTCAAGATCCAGGCGGACGAGAAAGAGCCAGATCCAAATGGGCCAGCCCCCACATTCGCTGATGATGCCGAGGAACTGAACAAGATCATTGCTACATTGCCCACGCCGAAAAGCTTGCCTGGATTCCGACTGAATGTGGTTGAATTCGAAAAGGACGATGACACCAACCATCACATTGACTTTATTACGGCTGCCAGCAACCTACGAGCTCTCAACTACAACATCCCCGTGGCCGATCGACACAAGACCAAATTCATTGCGGGCAAGATCATCCCCGCTATTGCCACGACCACGGCACTCGCCACGGGCCTTGTGATCTCGGAGCTGTACAAGGTTGTGGATGGCAAGACGGATCTTGAACAATACAAAAACGGATTTGTCAATCTCGCATTACCGTTCTTTGGATTCAGTGAGCCGATTGCAAGTCCCAAAGGAAAGTACCAAGGCAAGAGTGGAGAGGTGACCATCGACAAACTCTGGGATCGATTTGAGGTGGATGACATTACATTGACCGAGTTCTTGAAGCATTTTGAAGATCTGGGACTAACGGTGACCATGGTCAGCTCTGGGGTCAGTCTGTTGTATGCATCGTTCTATCCACCAAGCAAGAACAAGGACCGATTGCCACTGAAACTCAGCAAATTGTTGGAGACCATCAGCCGCAAACCCATCCCTGATCATCAGAAGAACATTATTTTTGAGATTACGGCCGAAGACACGACAGAAGAGGATGTTGAGATTCCTTATGTGATGGTCAAGTACCGCAAATAGAGATAGGGTGGAGAGAGAAACCAAGGGTGACGAGACGAGTTTCGACATAGTTGAAATGTACATCAATAGACTCACCATTCAGCCCTGTCGGAGCCATCGGTGGGAACTTTCCTGTCAAGTGAAGGAGGTGAAGACATGAATTGTGCATCGCATGGTTCAATAGAGGAATTATGGAATGTCACGTGAATTGGCCTTTGTGGTGGATGGACAATCCCTTTTGAGCAGGTGACTAATGGAGGCATGTTTAGTCATCGGTCGCTAGCTTGAGGCTTGACCATTGTAGCCTGGAGCTAATGGCAGCGCCCACCATTACCCAACCAATCCTCCCTTATCGCTCTCGATCGACCCCTAGATCACCTGGAAAAGCCCCCGTTGCCCCCCCATATCCACCTGGACTGGATTGATCATGATTACCTCATTTTGCCTTGAGTTTGTGCCTCTTTTATTGCCGCTTTTCTGATCACTGCCTGGGCCAACCAATCCCATCGTAGATCTGATTAAAGATCCCCCGCACTTAGCATCACCACTACGACGACAACGTGACACGGTGACAAACTTGAGGCAGGCATGGGTCAGCCCTCAGTGGTTCTACGCCCTCAAAGGTAAAGCCCTGCGCCATGCTTCCGCACCTCATCCATGTACATATTCCACCTCAACCTGTGCTTCTTGTCTACATACACTCTTGAGATCTCTTATTTCTGTCCCTCACTCAATCCATGTCCCATACTCTTTCACGCCTTGGCCAACATCTCACTCACCTGACTTCCACCTCGTCCAGACCTGCGTTTTACACCAAGACTGCGTCCATTTTCACCATGACGGTAGGTAGTCTGTCGTCTTCTCAGCGCCCAAAACCCCAGCTAACAACATTTCTAAAAGGCATCAAAGGGTGGCATCACCTCCTGGGTCTTGCCTGGCGACAAATCAGGCGAATTCAAGCGTCAAGTCTCTTCGTTTCGAAGCTTCATTTCCAAAGACCCAAATTCTGAATTCCCTGCTGAAAAGGGTCGTTATCATCTCTACGTCAGCTATGCTTGTCCATGGGGTAAGTCTTCTCAATCGACTCAATATGAAATGGACATTGACATTGTCATGATTAGCTCACAGAACTCTCATTGTGAGAAAACTCAAGGGTTTGGAGGATATCATTTCCATGACCAGCGTCCATTGGCACATGGGCGAAAAAGGTGTGTACTACTTGAACCCCTGGCTCATCCAACACCCATATCAACACTCTCTAACACACCCAAGGCTGGCGATTTGCAACTTCAGATGAAAACATCCCAGGAGAAAACACAACCCCAGATCCACTTCACCCTGACTTCACTCATCTTCGTAATCTGTACTTTGCTGCCAACAAAGACTACTCTGGACGCTTCACAGTGCCCACCTTATGGGACAAGAAGAACAACACCATTGTTTCCAACGAATCATCCGAGATCATTCGCATGTTTTACACCGAATTCGACGACATCATCGCCCCCGAATACCGCGACGTCGTTCTGTTCCCCAAAGACCTGCAAGCCCAGATCGAGGAGACCAATTCATGGACATATGACGACATCAACAACGGCGTCTACAAGTCCGGCTTTGCCACAACCCAAGAAGCATACGAGAAGAACGTGACTCAACTGTTCAAATCTCTCGATCGTGTCGAAGCCCACCTTGCGTCTGGCCCTGGACCCTTTTACTTTGGTTCCAACATCACCGAAGCTGACGTTCGACTCTTCACCACCATTGTCCGATTTGACCCTGTCTACGTCCAGCATTTCAAGACCAACCTTCGGGACATTAGGTCTGGATATCCTAACATTCATCGTTGGCTTCGCAATCTGTACTGGAATCATCCCGCTTTCCATGACACCACTCAGTTTGAACATATCAAAAAGCATTATACCAAGAGTCACAGCCAAATCAACCCCTTTGGCATTACTCCCTTGGGACCAGTGCCGGATATTCTCCCACTCGACGAGGAGGTCCCAGCAGTCAAGGCAGCGTTGAAGGCTTAGTGAACAGGATTGGGATCAAAAAGTGCGGGATTGAATAAGCGCAGAGAGATAACATACCAGCATACTGACATAATGATTTACCTTACATATATTGCTCTAGTCTGTCTTCTGTACTACCTGCGAGACATATAAGCAACTGCCCTGGCAGGGAATTGTGCACTCGGTTCTGCTCAAGTTGTGTTTTCCGGGAGCCCCATCCCCTTTGCCACATTCTCCCTCTATGTTCGAAACGTACCCGTTTAGAATATACCACAGCCAGTCAGTTAGACTACCAGTCCCTGTATACACAACTGCAAATCACAACCGGTACCGGAAAGATTTATTCTCCTTGTCAGTCCGATCGGTGAAGCCCTCCAACTCACCCTGGGCAGGATTGTAAGCAGCATTCCCGGCCGCAGCCTTTGCATCTCTGCGTCTGTTGATACGCCACATGACCGCACCCATGACCGCGGTCGCGACCCACATCAAGCCCAAGATGCCTCCGAGAATCTTGGTCGCAGTCCTGTAACGAGGGGCTTCTTTTGGGTCAAAGACGAACGGCCCAGCGAAGTTGCCAGCATAAAAGCAAAAGAAGTTGATTCCATTGACCGTGGTTCGCTTCGTGTGACCGGCAAAGTTTGCGGCGATTACCGTCCAGTTAAGAATGAGGCCGGCGCTTTGGAGAGCGAGGATCCAGGTCATGGCGGTCAAGGCGAGTTTGTATTCGTTTGGGATGGTGGACCAACCGATAAAGGCGCCAATGGGGAAGATCGGAACAGTGAGAATGATGATGAAGGTGGTGTTGCGGAATCGCGAGGCCAGCCAGCCAAAGAAGATGGTCGATGTGAGTTGAATCGCACCAAACGGCAGTTGATACTTGACAGCGTCCATGCTCGACCAGCCAAACCCCTTGAGGAAGGCACTGAAGTAGTTGGACACGGCGCCGTTGATGAATCCAATGGTGAATTGTTGCACGACAAGACACCACACCCGCACGTCTCGAACCGCCTCCCAGACTTGGTACTTTAAAAACTTTTCATGCTTGATCCCTATCTGGTTGCTGGAAACGCGCCACACACAGACGATTCTTTCCTGGGGGGTCAAGAACCGAGCATCCATCGGGCTCGATGGGAGGAGGAACATGGAGACGACTCCCAGAAGCACAGCCAAACTTCCAATTACCAAGAAGATCAACTGCCATGGACGCACGGCACCATCAGTAACACTACCCAGTCCGACCGAGAGTCCCGCCCCAAGAAGCTGGGCAATGCCGTTACTACCCAACCAACAGCACATTCGCAAGGGCTGCTCGTCGCGCGTCCAGAACATGCTAGTCAAAATCACCCAAGCTGGGCCGACGGTCGCTTCGGCGAAGCCCAAAAGGAACCGAACTCCCAGTAGAGGGCCGATGGACTTGGTGGCCGCTGTACACATAGACAAGGCGCCCCAGACGAAGAGCATGACTGACATCATTCGACCAATGGGTAGTTTCTGGACTGCCAGACTGGCTGGGTACGAGCCGACCATGATACCGACGTTGACAATGGCTGCGGCCCAGGCAAAGTCTCTCCCCTGTAGGTTGAGGTCGCTTTGAAGGCTGTAGGCGTTGGCATAGTTGAGGGCCAATTTTTCCAGGAACGAAACTAGGTAGATGGCGCACATCTACATACAGGTCAAGGTCAGTGAGATTGCCCGATCGACTAGGTACGCGAGGAGGGAGGGAGCACAAGGCAAGGGCGACGGTTTGTTCAGCATACATACCAGTGGCAACAAGATGAGATCCAACTTCCACCGAACTCGCTTTGCAAGCTCCTCCAGTTGAGCGGGCTCGAGCTCCAGTGCCTGTTGATAGGCAACAAGACCTCGATCGGTGTGGGTGTTGGTGACCACGGTGCCTTTGCCCTTTTCGGATTCGTCATCATGATCATGATCATCTTCACGTTGCTCGTGATGGGTATGTTTTTCCATGTCGTCGGGCATCACATCGCCATCGGTGTTGGTGTCCCGGACGTAGGTGGTTCTATTTACCACTTCGGTCTGTTGCATGTTGATAGTCAAAGTTGAGAGTCAATAAGTCTGCAATGAGCGCTACCCAATAATGGCCTAGGTCGATTCCCTTGAGTGGCGTCCGTGACTCTGTGACTTTTATGACTTCCCAAGCTGAAGTCGTGTCCTATTTCATCTCACAATATGCTCTTGCCGAATCCTACATGGAACCGAGGTCAGCATCACTTTCGGCCCGGCGAACAGCGTGTCTTCGTAATTGATCAGCGATACTTGCTTGACACTGTTCCAGGCCCGTGTGAAGCCAATCATGATATGATTCCAAACATCGATAAACAGCGATAAGGAGAACACAAGGTTAATTTGGTATTCACTGATCAAGTGAGGTTCCCGGCCCGGTCGATGACTGATCCTGATTCACCGCTTAGCAGGCAATGCGCGTCTTGCTCTTGCGCGAATGCAAGCGCCAGCCGAGATGCGTAGATGGATCTACAATGAGCGATGAGCGATGTTCTTGGTCTTGTGCCGCTGGACTGGTTCCTCGTGAACGAGATAGGCCAGATAGATACCGTGTGCCAATTTCGAAAGGTAGTTGTAAACTTTGCGCCAAACCCCGGTTCCTGAAAGATGTCATGTGTCGAGATCTATAGACTTTGACTACCCATCCCAATCTATCGACAGGTATCGGAGTTATCAGAGCTCAGTCGAGTTGAGCAAATCTGGGGCCATTGCGCGCTGGACCCGACTTTTAAGGTCCAGTTATCAACCGTTCCGGACGGTGGAGCGTGACGGCATGGAGGATCAAGATTCTCGAGTGATAAAGCTAGCTAGATAGATACCTGTACTAGTCGTATCTTCTCCATATACCTAAAGACCGGAAGAAGAGAGTCAAGACCCTAAGCAACCAATGATCAGACATTACGCGCTGGACGCTAAATCCAAGGTTGGTTGGTAAGGTGCTGGCCCCGTCAGGCAGGGATAAAGAAGTGGGTCTGACCCAGTTCTTCAACGTTGACTTCTATCTATCATGCAGACATTCGGCTATCTAGGCTATGACGACCTGAGACTACGATTACTTGTAAGCCTCAGTACGGTGACTTGAAATTTGAGATGTGACCATTGTGACGATGATTGGTACCATGCTCCTTCTTCCTCCGCTCAACACTTTGTTGTTTCGGTACGGAGTAGGATGCCAACCTCGGCAGTCGGCCATCTTCTGGGTATGATCAATGTGTTGGCAGCGTTATCTTGGTCTTTGTCGACTGGATCACTTCATCATGTCATAGGCAGAGTCCAAGCTGCAGCCTCGTACGAGATGAGAGGGCTTCTGACACGAATTAGATAATTGTTCCATTCCGATTCACAGTCTTTCAATTCTTGAAAAAACCTCACCTCGTCGACTGAACATTTCAGGTTTGATATTCATCAACACCAATCAATATGGCGAGTCCAAGTGTGAACGGCGGTTACATAGCCCAGGAGTCCACAGGAGTCAAATCGGCAGAGCTATTCTCCACGATCCCTGCTGAATGGGTGATTCCAAAAGAACTGATGCCGTCCGAAGAGGTGTTGGATGTAAGCCGCTTTCCTGAAGACTCCGGCTGGTTTACATCCGAAGAGTTGGACATCACTTCTAGTGCCCCGGACATTATTCTCCAGAGGATCGCCTCTCGGACATGGACTGCAAGGGCAGTGACAGCAGCATTCTGCAAACGAGCAGCGTCAGCACATCAATTGGTGCGCTCATATCTTTTGAAATCTATCTGGATTGCATCATTAAGTTCTCCATTATTAACCATTTATCTACTTAGATCAACTGCTTGACAGAGACGCTATTCCCGGAAGCATTGGAGGCAGCAGAACGTCTTGACAAGCAATTTGCCGAGACTGGTCGAACAGTCGGCCCATTGCATGGTCTCCCCGTCTCCATCAAGGATTGCTTCAAGTTGGCCGGCCGAGACTCGACACTAGGATTTCTCAGCCGCATCAATATGCCAGACACCGAAAACAGTACCTTGGTTGATATACTACGGTCATTAGGAGCCATCATCTACGTCAAGACGGCCGTCCCCATAGCTATGTTTACCCCAGATTGCAATGTAAGCCCAAGAAGTCCAAGTCAATCTTTGTATATCTTCTGGCTGACGCTGACGCTATATCGAGGTCCTGTAGAATAGAGTATTTGGCAGGACAGTGAATGCCCGAGGACGACATTTGGCCGTAGGTGGCAGCAGTGGAGGAGAGGGTGCTTTGCTAGGTTTCAAGGGTAGCCCCTTGGGGGTTGGGACTGATCTTGCTGGCTCCATTCGCATTCCATCTGCCGCCTGCGGCGTCTTCGGCCTCAAGCCCTCCCTCGGAAGGTTTCCCACCGGTCGAGGGACGAATGCCCTTGGCGGGCAGGAAGGTGTGACGGCCGTTAGTGGTGAGTTAGACCATTCTATACATCCTTGGGCCCATCTCATCTGCACTGTTCGTGCTGTTTTAATGCTACTAATGCCTCTCTCTCTCTTACTCAATCTGCAGGTCCCATGGCCAACACTCTCTCCGGTCTTGAGATATTTGCCAAGAGTGTGGTGGACTCGGAACCATGGAAGAAAGATCCAAACGTGCTCCCAATTCCATGGAGACGAGTCCAGTTACCCACAAAGCTTCGTTTTGGTGTTATCTGGAACGATGGCATGGTTACACCCACACCAGGGGTGAGGAGAGCACTTGCCAAATGTGTAGAGTCACTCCGCAAAGCCGGCCATGAAATCATCGACTGGGAAGCCAAATCTCACAAGGAGGCTCAAGATCTATGCGTGCGTCTCAAGTGGCTCTCCTCTTCTGCCCTCTTTCCCTGGCTCTGAGATCTACTCCACCTCCCATCTCATAGGCTGCTTGCTGATCAAAGAATGTCTGCTATAGTTTAAATTCTTCATGGCCGATGGTGGAAAAACCGTCCGTACGCGCCTTGATGCTGGCAATGAGAAATTCCCAGGAGCTTTGGACTTTTTCGAACACGCCACCGAGATGGGCGTCCACGAGTATTGGCAAACATATGTTCAACGGAACCACTTAGCACAAAAAGAGCTGGATCGTTTGACCGAAGCAGGTATCGATGCCCTTCTCAGTCCCACTACACCGATGAGCTTCTTTGAGCATGGAAAATATAAGCACGCTGCCTATACATGTACATGGAACCTCGTGGATTACACAGCTCTCAGCTTCCCGTCGAATATCACAGTACATAAAGATCTTGATATATACGAGGATGATTTTAAGCCCATGACTGAAGTCGATGGCCAGATCAGGGATGATTGTGAGTCTACAGCGGAATCTGATCATATAAATACATCCATCTGCTGACACTGACTGACCTTATAGATACCGCTGACGCCGTTCATGGTATGCCAATGTCTCTTCAGATTATAGGCCGTCGACTCGAGGAGGAAAAGGTGCTTGCAATGGCTAGGATAGTCCTAGAAGCACAAGAGCAAGAGAATCAAGAAATCAGACTTCAGGTCTGAGTTCTTGA
The DNA here is from genome assembly GCF_000836275.1 of Exophiala mesophila. NCBI lineage: Eukaryota > Fungi > Ascomycota > Eurotiomycetes > Chaetothyriales > Herpotrichiellaceae > Exophiala > Exophiala mesophila. Next base: position 2,947,651 of record NW_015622506.1, read on the forward strand.
AGAGCGGAGGAGATGAAATAGTACTGTAGGAATAACAGCGCCTTTCCTAGTCCGCCTCCCGGCTTTGGGAGTCCGAGGGCTCAGCGAGATGGAGGAATTTGGCTCGAGAGTCTGAGTCGAAGATCCAGAATAGGAAGTTTCATCGTCCAGTATCCGGTAAAGACGGAACTTCAGTGGCCAGTAGCACTCAGGGGTCTAATAAGGCTCTTTGCCAAGCGGACTCTGGATTCCAGGCTCGAGGAGCAGTCCAAAGCGTAATCCACCCCAGGATGGCCCGAAGCGCCCCAGACCACCCCCCGGGACGGGTGGCGAAGAGTGCCCGGCATTCAGTGGGTACAGTATACATTATACATAAGATGAGACCCCCAGATGCGGCATAACTCTGTATCTTCTGTTGTCAACTTTGAAATCCCGACTCAAACCGAATTCTGCAAATCCAAGTGCATTCATTCTACCAACTCGCCCTCGACACCTTGTCCTAGATGTCTGAGGTCTCCAGTAGACTAAATGGTCGCTGAGAATGGAATCGCAACAATGAGCGATCCAGGGCCAGAGACAAGTCAGAAGCTGAGCATCAGAGGCAAAAAAGCTTGCTTGAACTGTAGAATTCGAAAGGTCAAATGTGTCCTTGAAGACAATAGCCCGCCTTGCAAGAATTGTCGGCTTGATGGAGCAGTCTGCAATTTTATCGAGAGTAAGCGAGGCAAACGAGGCCGGTATGTTGTTGACCATTCCTTCATTCTGACTTCTCCCTCCTTCTTTCTTCTCATCTCGTTGCATGACAGGCGAGCTCGTACGCATCACAAAGTCAAAGACTTTGTGAATGAACAACCGATCAAACGCAGGGTAATCGGTCCAAATCCGAAGTCGACCTTGGTGGAATGGAGACCACCCGAGATTAAACATACTGAAGACTGGCTTGTCAACTCAGAATCAGTTCCGGTTCCTGTGCAGGTGGTGGATTGTGTCATTCCCGAACAATTCAGTCAAGATTTCACACAGTTTCAACAGGACCTTGACGAAGACGCCTCTAACCATCAATGTAAGCAATCTCTCATATTCATACTCATGCATAAGACAAAGATGAACCAGTCAGTCGAGCTGATTGCTAATTCGGCTTCGGCCGCTCGCAGATGACTCTGGAGAGAGCGGCGCGGAAATAAGCAGCACCAGTTCAAGATGGAGGACTCCCCCTATCTTGCCAGAATTCATGCACCGACAGTTGTCTTATGCACCTCTGATACAGCATTACACCAACACCAACACTCACACTCACATCAATGACCCTCTTGCGACGCTGGAAATGGAACTAGAAACCGATCATGAACCGCACAAGGGCCACGGTTCATCAACGACAACAATCATGGCGACGCCAATGATGGCCGTACCACCCACCGCCGCAACCAAGTCGGTGAGTGATTCGACGACCACGCCCAAATCTAGCAGAGGTTTGTCTGCCTTGAACAACGACTTGCTCCACAGCCTGGGATCGGAAGATTTTAGATTTCTCGTCAGGAAAGGGGCGATGAAGATTCCAGATCGACAAGCAATGACCCAACTAATTCGAGCATACATCATGTATGTTCATCCTTGGTTGCCCGGTTTGGATCTTCGCTTCTTGTCCATGTGTGTCTCAGATTGCGACACAGGCGCCGATGAGAGCCAGCAACCGCCATCGCCCACGCCATGCAGGATCAGCATCTTGTTACTGCAAGCAGTCCTTTTTGCAGGTGCGTCTGCATGCGACTGGTCTGTCCTAGCAAGCCTTGGGTACAGTTCGCGAAGAGAAGCTCGAAGAGCCATGTATGAGCGAGTTCGTGTGAGTCAGCCCGTGATATGAAATTTTTCTGAGCAAGGCGTACTAAAATTGGACAAATATCTAGCTTCTTTACAATTTCGATGTAGAACAGGACCGCGTCGTGGTCCTCCAAGCAGTTTTATTAATGTCAATATGGTCAGAGACAGCCGACGATGAAAAGGGCGGATGGCATTGGCTTGGTGTTGCCCAGTCTATTGCCCTCGGGCTCGGACTGCACCGCAATCCACGCGATGAGTCAACCAGTCTTGACACGCGGCGGCTGAGACGCCGGCTCTGGTGGTCGCTATACATTCGTGATCGAATGTTTGTGTTGGCCATGAGTCGGCCTGCACGACTACGCGACGAAGACTTTGATACCGCACCCTTGACCATGGATGATTTCGACCTGGGCGAATCGTCACCTGGAACCAAGGCAGACGCTGCAGTGAGCAATTTGATGTCCGCATGCGGAGTGTGTCTGCAAGATCAGATTGAGGCATACAAAACCACCGTCATGCTGGCCGAACTGAGCACATTCATCAGTGAGGTGGTCTCGTTACAATTTTCTGCCGTTAGTTCGGCCTCTCACAAGCACCAGAGTCAGTCGGCGGCCAAGACAAACACTCCTCTCCTGCTGCCGTGGCCGAGGGGGCCTCATGGCCTGGGCCCGCAAGTGTGGGCGCTTGATCAGAGGCTCCAGGATTGGTATCGCCGCAACGACTTGGGCGACGTGGGTAATGAGCGCTCATGTGGTGGTACGCGCTCCACAAGCTCTCCAGCCTCAAAATCGGGCTCACCTTCGTTTGAAGATGGTGGGTTGCCTCCCAATGTTACAGTGTTGCGTGGCTACATCCGCATGACATTCTACTCCGTCAGTGCCGCCCTTCACCGGCCTCAACTGCAATATGGCCAACAGGAGAAGATCCCAAGTAATGCCAACGGGAGCACCAGCACTCAGTTCCAAAAGGCTCAAAGCAACCGGTCGAAATATAAGGTCCAAGCCGCTTGCGATGAGATAGCCTTGGTGACTCATCAGTTGGAAATGTCAGGAATCATTTGCTTTGGACCCATGGCAATCATCATGTATCAGATTCCAACGGTGTTGTTTTTCCTCTCCCAGATAAATGATACGGACGATTCCGGCGCCCGGCAGGATGCGACGGAAAAAATCTGCCATTGTCTGCAGGGGCTTGAAAGCATGCGATCGGTTTATATAGGCGCTGAAATCGCGGCCTCGATTATTTGCCATGGCATGCAAAAGGCACAAGCGTCGGTAATCCGAGGCAAGAATGCGACGTTTCAAGGAATCACTCATAAGGGGGCCTCTTATATCATTCCTACAGCCACCGAACCGGACAATTCGCGCCAGCACAATGCACCAGATATGTCCATGCCGCCAACACTATCATCTGGCTCTGACGTCGAGTCTGGGGTTTGCGACCTGTCCACGTCGCTACTAGGAACATCCTTACTGGAAGGGGACCCTTTCTGGGATTTATCATGGTACTATAATGACGATGCAGCCATGAATCCATCGTTCTACGCTTCCACCTCGGATGAGTGGTCAAAGCAGTATTGTAGCCTTAAACCTTGAGCTCCCTAACAGGAGAGGGCATCGAGGCCGTCATTTGTACACAGAAAATCAGCGAGTGGGCAAGGGGCCTTCATCAGAGGCCAAAGAAGGAAAACAAAAGGTGCTTATTTTTGGCTTAGGGAAAGTAGCGTACGGTCTAGAAACGGAACTAGAGTTTAGAGAGGTCAGGATTCGCTGCTAAGTATTTGGGTATTTTGAGCAAGACAGGAATACAGTAGGTACAAGGCTTCCATGGACAAGTATTCTGTAGTCTATTGTTATCCGGCCGACACAAAATTCAACAGTGGAAATTACAATTTCGTCGAACCAGCCATCTGCTTCGCCTCCTTCGTCGCCTCTTCACGGTAGATGCGCTTCAAGATCTTGCCACTGGCATTCTTCGGAATCGACTCGACAAATCTGACACCCCCGGTCAAACTCTTGTACTTGGCCAGTCTCTCCAGGACATGAGCTTTGACATCATCTTCGGTCAAGGCCGCCCCTTCAGGCGTCGCACGCCGGACTACGTATGCTCGGGGATGTTCCTCTGAGGCAGACGCGTATATTCCGATGACTGCCGCGTCGACAATGTGAGGATGATCCATGATTACGGCTTCGAGCTCCGCAGGTGCGACTTGGAACCCACGGACCTTTATCAGTTCCTTTTTGCGATCGACGATGTACCAGAGCTTGGTCTTGCCATCGCAGTAGGCAATGTCACCAGTCCTGAAAAATCCTTCTTGGTCATAAGATGCCTGATTGGCGGTCGGATTGTCGAAGTAGCCTCGCACAAGTGTCGGTCCACGAACCAACAACTCCCCTCGCTTGTCATAGGCGGAGATATTATTGTCATCCTCATCGACTAGCTTCGCCTCCATATTCGGTATCAGCCGTCCCACAGAGCCGGTCACATCATGCTCCGGGTATCTGATCAAAGATCCGACACATGTGACCTCAGTCATGCCCCAGACCTGGGTGACAGGGCTGTTAGGAGCCATCAAGGCTTGGAAGCGAGCTTGAGTGATTTTGTCCAGAGGTGCCGCGCCACACCACGCCGACTTGACGCTTCGGAGCGAGTATTTCTTAGAAAGAGGACTCATGATAATTTGAATCACCATCTGCGGACAAGACGCGACTTAGATCAGCTTATGCGAAGAAGGACATAAGGTATTATGTATTATCGACTTACCGGTGGCACTGTGATAACATGGGTAACTTTATACTTTTCTATGTTGGCGAGAAATTGCTCGAGATCGAATCGACGCATGACATAGTTCTCATGGCCCGCACGAAAGGTAGAAAAGTGCACCATAGGGACGGTGGCAGCGTGGAACATTGGTAAACAATGGACGTAACGTTCCTTTTCCCCCGGCCCGCAGTTAGTATAAATGTGGTCAGGGGGAAATGACAAAGATTGGAACATACGGGATACGGCTTCTTATCCGCCTCGAAAACCATGGTATGATGTGCAACGAAATTGTAATGGCTGTGCTCCACGGCTTTGGGGAGACCTGTCGTTCCCGAACTGAACAAGCGGGTGGCCGTCGTGTTCTTCGAGGTCTGTTCATCGTCAAACCGAACCCAATCCTGCTCCCCGTGTCCAAGAAGCACTTTCCACGACTGAAAGCCTTGCGGAATGCTCTGATTGTGGAAGTCCAAGATCAAGATGTTGGATCGAGGAATGCCACAGGCATCGGCAGCGTGGGTGATGGCGCCCAGCATCTCAGGCTCCGTCATTAGAAATTTAGCTCTCGAGGTTTTGATGTGATGGATCAGTTCGTGGGTTGTGTAGCTAGGATTCGTCCCTGCAAAGACATACCCGGCGCCGACAATTCCGAGAACCAGCATGGTGAAGTTGATCTATTTGGATTGGGCATGGTTAGCCATGCTGAGAATGCGATGAGACAAGGGCAAGAACAAGACGTTCTAAGAGGCGAAGATAGGTTCCTTACATCATTAAATGAATGTAAGCACACACATGACCCCTTCTCCAGCCCAAACGACTGGAGACCAGCAATGATCTTTCGCACATTGGTGCGTGCTTGTCGTAAGCTGATGTTGATCGAGGGATCGGCTGCATCAAATGCGACCTTCACTACGTTGTTAGTACAGCAACCAGGATTGATACCAAAGCGACAAAATCTGCTGGAGGAGTCGCAACATTCCACTCACTGGCCGGTCCTGGTCATAGGTTGGCTTGTCAAAGATCCATGAGAGCAGGTCTTGCCCGGGTATAGGCACCGTTCCTTGGCCTTGGAAATACATGCTGGATGGGGAGGGCAAGAATATTCCGGATTGCAGCCTCTCTGCGCTTTCCGGGTGACTTTCGAGGAATAGAGATAGAGAACTCTGGAGCACTCGAGAGTCAAGAAAGGAAACCGGACGTCAGCCTACCCTCAATGATAACTTTCGAGCCTTATAAGTGATCTTCATACATGGCTTCCACGGCAAAGACCCTCAACTGTCTGGCGAACTCGGTCTCTGCTGCTGGCCGAGGTGCCTGCGTGCCTGCCCTGGCGGTGTAAGCAGCGGCCGAGGATGACAGCGGACATGGAACAGGTGGCATATTCCCCGGATAGACTCTGGGGTAGCAAAAGGAGTACGTATCTGTGCGAGGCCGAGTCTGCCGGCAATTGAAGGGATCTCGGATGCTCGGTGTGTAAGATGGATTTGTCTACAAGTGCGTGACAGGCATGATGAATACCTACCCTCCCTGCCTCCCAAGCTCCCTAGGGCCCACGTAACATATGCCCACAAAAGAAATCAACTTTTGTGTGTTTAATTTGAGCCATCACAATCCCGAGAATGACACAGATCATCCATCACCTTCACTGAGTAATGCATAATACTGCACCATACATTGTGCAATCACGAACATCAGATGCCATGTCTAATGAACCTCCATTCCAGTATCGCCCCACCTCAGCCCCCGGGCCTGGCTCGTCTCTGCATCTGCACGGCACAGACACCACGCGAACACCTAGACCGGATATGGTAAGAAATCGGGCCAGCCAAGGACCTACCGGGCCAAAGCAGTTCAAACTTTCCTTGTTAGCGCAAGACGCGCAAAGAGGATTCATTGGTGGGTGAATGACGGACGACATACGATATGAGTATAACTGTGGCGGGTTCGTCTTCAACTCTTCGAGAACTCCACCTCCCCGGACCCCATGATAAGAAACAGTTCGATTCAATGAAAGAGATGCACCGGAGCACTTAGGATGGCAGCTTGGCAGAGATATCGGGGACCTGTCGGCGATTTCGACCCTCGGCTTGATGGTGGATGGGCGACAAGGCGGACGAGTATGCGGACGAGCACGAGCACGGGTTGGCTCTCAAATCAAGTATAACATATGACGCACATCTTTCAAACAAAGACAATTCAGTCAGGCCAGAAAGAACGAACAGACAAACAATCCAACAATTCAACAATCACCATGGCAACACGCTGGGAGGCTGTCCGAGACGAGTGTCAGAAGCGTCGAAGCGAAGCTATTCCCAAGCAGTATTGGCTTCCTGAGAAGATCTTGAACACACTGCCCAAGGATTGTTCCACGGTGGTCGACAAGTCAGGACATTTCACTGAGGGCGAACGGCTAATCATCAATGCCTCCGCCACGAGTATCCTGAAGAATATTGCATCCAAGACTTGGACTGCGACTGAGGTCACCCAGGCCTTTTGCAAGTCAGCTGCCGTGGCTCAGCAACTGGTCAGTCTCGCAAGATGAACCTGACAGGAGTTTCGCAACCATTGTGTACGAACGAGCGCTAACAAATCTACACGATAGACCAACTGCTTGACAGAGGTCTTCTTTGACAGGGCGCTGGAGAGAGCACAGTTCCTCGATGATTATCAAGCCAAACACAACAAGCTCGTGGGACCTCTCCACGGCCTTCCAATTTCGGTGAAAGACAGCTTCCATGTTCCACCATATCCTGTGTCTATTGGATTGAGTTTGTATGCGACCGAGCCAGTGAAAGAGGAGGCGCCCCTTATCACCGCCATGAGGGAGATGGGGGCCATCTTATATGTCAAGACCAACGTCCCCACCGGAATGTCGATGTGTGAAACCATCAACCGCATCTGGGGAGAGACCCAAAATCCCTGGGGCTTCAGTCCTGGAGGAAGCTCCGGGGGCGAAGGAGCCCTGGTTTCCATGAAGGGATCGCCGTTGGGCATCGGCACGGATCTTGGAGGTAGCGTGCGAATGCCAGCCGGGTTCTGTGGCCTGTATGGGGTCAAGCCGACCGTTCACCGATTGTCGATGCGCGGCCATCGCACTTCGCTTCCTGGAGTAGACATGATCAGCGCCACATGCGGCCCGGTTGCTCGATCCTTGGACGATATCAAACTGTTCATGGAAATCATGACTTCCTATCCCAAAACATCATCCCTGGACCACGAGGTAAGAAAGAAGAAATCCACTTGCACGTTGATTGATCCGAACCGAAAGGACGCTGACGGCACCTCCTAGGTTCTGCCCATGCCGTGGCGCCAGGAGCAGGCAACGCCCCAAAGCGGCCGAAAATTAAGAATCGGCATCATTGAAGAAACCGACGGGATGGTCACCATCCATCCACCCGTCGCTCGAGCCCTCAAGGAGGCCCGAACCGCTCTGGAAGCGGCTGGCCATGAGGTTTTCGCATGGGAGCCCGTCCGCCACAAAGAAATGATCCAGGTCTTTCTCCAGAACGCTTTCTATCACGTCGGTACCGTATTGGAAATGGTTCTCGCGACTGGGGAGCCATTGTATCCCGCAACGGAGTACTTTAAAAAGGCCTACGAGCACGAAGGGGCCGCGAGTGCGAAGTTGGACGCCGAAAAACAGAGGGCCCTCACCAGCCTTCGAAATTCAGTCCGGACCGAGTTCTTCGACCGTTGGGCAGCCACGGCAGTGGACGGGCTGACAGAGATGGATGCGATCCTGACTCCAATCGCCGCCTGGGCCATGCCACCACTGGGTGGTTATCAGAAGGTGAACAACTTTAGCTTTACGATTTTCGCCAATGTGATGGGTGAGACAGTCCTTCCCCGTGCAAGGCTGGTATGATTCTCGTGGATAATTGATAACTAACACTTGTGATCCTCGCAGATGCACCCGCCACTGTTTTCCCTGTGACGTTGGTCGACAAAAACAAAGACCCTAGGCGGGACAATTTCGTCCCGATCGACGAGCAAGATGAGTTGATCCAATCTATGTATGACCCACAACTCTACGATGGTGTGCCAGTCTGTCTGCAGCTGGTCGGCAAGCGGTTCCAGGAAGAATCGCTGTTAGCCGTGACTGAGATTGTTGACAATGTCATCAAAGGCAGTGGCAGTGCCGCCTAGGAGCGGGGTGCATGAATGAACGGAAGAGACAGGGCTGACCATCACATGGCAATACACGGACTTCAGAGTTGATCTATTGTAGTAAACCACAAAGCAACCCGGAGTACTCGAAGCAATCTAGACTCTGGTGAACTGCGGTATTCGTAAAGCAAAAGGCGTTGTTCTCTAGCCTAGTGGGTGCAGTATTGCAGCCGCTTTTTTATAAATGACTCGTAATCAACCGTGCCAAGCCGCAAGGGCTTCTAAAAACCACAGAAAGCAGCTACATAGCAGTTGATCTCGCATTGGAATTATCCTGTTCCAGGGCGGCAATTCCGTGGGCTTGGTTTGGTGTTTAGGTTTGAGGGCTCGGGCCAGAGTGAAGAGGCACAGCGGGCATAGGGAAGCCCGAGTGCCCAGAGAGCGCTTGGCCTCAGATAAGAATCACTGAACATCTCTTGACTGTGGCCATCGACGGCCAACAATCTCAATCAATCGTGCACATTCCGACGACGAGCACGCAACGAACGAAACGCACGTGATGTACACTTGAGCTTGTACACTGTACATTTTAGCTGTACCTCCATGACCCCCGTCAACAGCGCCAGGTTAAATCCTGGGAAGTCGAGACCGTTGCGACGGGATCACGTCCCACGATTAAGGACAAAGACAGGCTGTCTGACTTGTACGTCCGCACCGGTATCGAATGATAGCGTGACTGACAATACTTAATACAGGCCGAGACCGTCGCAAGAAGTGTGATGAACGTCATCCAATCTGCTCCGGCTGCAACCGGAACGACCTGGTCTGTCAATGGCGAGAAGAACAGCAACCCAGCCGAGAATCAGCATCAGCAGTATCAGCATCGCGGTTAGCATGGTGTTCGTCATCCAAATCAGAAACAGAATCATGTCCGTCGCCGCCTGCGAGAACCTCGTGGATGGAGCGCAATAGACCTCGTCAATCAAGCTCGTCACCGTCGTCGTCATCTATCTCATCGTCCACCTCATCGCCCACAGGCACGAACACGAGCTCAACGACAACGACGACGACAAAAACATCCAGATATTCGCATGCGGTGCTAGCTTCCTCCGTCTCCTCTACCACTCCGCCCAAACTATTACCCATTGGCATGACGGTAGCGTATCGACCACCTGGTTGGCAGGGGCGGCCAACTGAATATTCTTACTTGCTTGCGCATTACATTGACAAATTCCTACCTTTAATGTCGCGGCCATATGCCCATGCCGAGTTTGGAAAGATGTCGTACTCGGTCCGGCTGGCCCTCTTCCACCCGATCTTGATGGATGTCTACCTGGCGGTCGCCTCCATCCACCTGGCCGCTGGCGGGCATCCCGAAACGATGAAATCAGCGATCAGCCTCTACAACTCGGCCATTCGAGGACTTTCCCGAACGATTGAGGCGGGCGAATCGGATGGATGTGAGGACTGGCTGATGTTGGCATCGATAGGGTTATGCGTATTTGAGGTACGTTTGCAGCTGAGTTCCTCGAAGAATCCCGCGTCCAAGCGATCGAGTGATCAATGATAGAGTGCAATGTATAACTAACAAGGGGACTATGGTAGAGATGGCATATTTCCAACCACGTCAAAGCAACTACCCATCTCCTCGGGGCTTTCCAAATCTACCAGATCCGATGCAGGATGCCGAGAATCAAGGATATGAAACTCGAACGGTGCTTTGCCGAGACTCTGATCTACCATTCCTCGATCCTTTCGCTATTTGAAGGCGCTGACGCCGTCTGTCTCTCCGACGAGATCCTCAAGGAGTTGACCAGCATCCTCTCCACCAAACCGATCCCTGAGGCTCCGCAGTGGGCGAATTCACCCCTGCTCGGAGGGTTTCACACGCTCTTCCGGCTAATTCTGGATATCACCAAGCTCCGCTCCGATCCACACAAGACCCAATATGCGGCTCCGTTGGCCCAACGACTCGACGAGGTCGACCGTCTCATCGAGGCGCGGGTGCTGACCTCATGGGACGAGAAAAGAAAATCCAACTGCTGCAATGAAATGCGTATGTTTTCGACCGCGACCAAGATCTTGTTTCTCAAGTTCATGAATCCGCAGTGTGGAATGAGCGATCCACTGATTGAGGGGGTTGTGCAAGAGGGGTTGCAGCGCATTCGTGTATGGTCGCCCGATGATCGGTTTGACCAGTTCTTTTGCTGGCCACTGCTCGTGATTGGTTGTGGTCTGCAAGCAGCCGACGACATTGAGCTACTCCGGACCAAACTCGACGAGATCTGGGACACGACTCGTTGCGGAGATGCACGTCGAGTGAGAGCGACATTGGAGAGTGTCTGGGCTCAGGAGCAGGATCCGATCTCCAGGGACAGTATGACCGAGGTCTGTACTACTCGTCCATGTGGCCTGGACATTTTGCTCCGCAACGACGGTGTTTTCGGTTTACTACGAACTTGAAAGACATACTATGCACATTGTGGTACTATCGGATGTGGCCAAGTCTATCTCCGGCTCACGGTGTTTGCGGCCGGGTCTCCTAGGACCTTGAGCTTAAGTATAAAAGATTGACTTGAATGCCTATCCCTCAAAGAGGGGCGACCTGAGAGGGTCGAGGGGCCCTCGGACGCCTATTCGAAGAAGGAAACTTCTCAGGTCGCCTATCCGAATAAGGAAACTTTTTCTCCCGTGTGGGACCCACTATAGTCTGTCCTCGAACAAGCATAGCATATTATACTGATTGCACTTATCATTACCGCACAGTGGATACCGAGATTTTCCAATCGGTCAGTATATCACATTCCTCAAACAGTTGCTAAGTACGAGCTGTTCTTGGATTTGTTACCCCGCCGTAGATTGTCTGCTACATGTTACGAATGGACCCGGTAGGTAAATGAGCGCCTGTACATCAAAGATACAATCACACGTAAATGGAGGAGCCACTAAACCCGGCCCTTGCGCATACCAAGAGTTCGGCTCTGGGCGTCTAGGCATGGCCTATATTGTTTCCACTTCCAGAACATCTGCCTCCAAAAAGACCGATGGGCCCCGAGGTCTATATAAAAGATAAGGAAGACTAGATGTGTATTCCGAATTATTCAATCTTAAGTACAATCAATCAATCTTCACATACCCTCAAGAAACATCCATCAACCTCGGTTTCCTAACGCAAAAAATGGCATCTCGTCACAACTACCCAGGCATCGGTGCCACTTACTCCCAACAATTCGGCTACGCCCAAGCCGTCCGGTGCGGAAACATCATCAAACTCTCCGGCCAAGCCGGCTGGGATGGCGAAGGCAACGTCTCGACCGACCCCAGTGCCCAAATCCAGCAGAGTTTGGACAATGTCGAGAAAGCCCTGAAAGCCGTCGATCCCAAGATCGGGTGGGAGCACGTCGTGCAGGTCCGGTCATATCACATCAACTTGGACGAGACGGCGATGCCCATGACGGAATATTTCAAGAAATTGATGCCCAAAGGGGGTCCGGTTTGGATTTGCTTCGAGGTCCCGAAGCTGTTGATTCCAGGGACGGTCATCGAGTTGGAAATTGAGGCTTATGTACCATAGAAGAGAGAGAGAGTGTGTGGGGGAGAAGTATGAGGGTATCTAGACAGATGTTTCTGCCGATGAAATTGAATCATGGGATGAAAGAAAATGTATTACATAGATTCGTCCTCTTGAATGGGATTTTCCTCTGGAGCTCTGGTTATTGCCTGTGTAATCGCTTCACACACTATTCAGCTCATCTCTCTCTCGCCGTCTACCTTGCTCCTAGTCCATCCACTCCCGCTCACTCGGCTTTTCAAGTCCTCGCATAACTGTCTAAGCCCCAATAAACCAATAAACCTCTCACCCCCTCACCACCGCCGCAATACGATTCGTGTGGAATCGCGCAGGATTCCCCAGGAAACAACATGCAATCACAGCCCCACACCCGAACCCGACGCTAGTATACCACACATACTTGAACGCCGCGGCATAAGCCCATCTTGTCCCAATAGCGGCCTGTTGTAAGATCGTAGCATCGACCCCGGGCAATAGCGCAGCTTGATCGGGAGCCGTGAGAAAAGTCATAACAAACTCTTCTGTGCTGTTCGCTGGAAGTCCCGCCGCGAGAGCGTATTGGGCCACCGATGCAGGGAGATATGTCTTTAGTTTGGCCTGGAGCACGTTGAAATAAATAGCCGTACCAATCGAACCGCCGACCTGTCGGATACACAGGGTGAGGGCCACGCATGTGGCAATCGAGGTATCTGGCGTGGCGATGATGGCGACTGTGGCAGCCGGGACTATGATCCCTCCCACACCGAGACTGCTAAACGTTCCCAGGGTGATGGCCAGGCTTTGGCTGTCGGGCGTTACCGTGGCGAGGGCACCAGTGAAGACGGCTATATAGTTCATAGTAGTCTGGTTAGCTAACCAAACCATCTAAGAATTAGGCCAGACGTGGGGCCGGGGTCAAGGTAATGCTTACTCATAATGACAGTAGCAAGGAGGAGAAGTTCGCGGTTATACTTCTTAAAATAGGATAAGGAAGTGTTTATGATGATGGCACCGATGTTATTCGCCATCCCCGGCGCCAGGGTCCTCAAGCCCACCTGGAGAGGATCGGCTGTGAAGACGGTGCTGAACATGAGTGGGAAGAAGTTGACCACAGCCATGAGGCCCATTCCTGGATCGTGTCAATTGGATACTATGTATGGTGTCTGAAGTCAACTCACCTGCCACAAAGCATATCACCAAAGCCATGGCAACCACTCTTTGGCCCGTAAACATCTCATGAGGGATGATGGGAAATTTAGCGAATTTCCACTCCCACAAAGCAAATGCGACGACAAGGAGAATGCCAATGATCAGAGTGCAAAGCACGTAGGCACTGGACCAGGGGTGGAAGAGACCGCCAGATTGAAGGGCAATTAGACTGCATGAGAAAGAGGAGGTCAGTAACAAACGTAGCGTCGACGTGTGGGTAAAAAAGAGCGTCGAGCCTACATCAATGTCAATCCCGAAATGGAGAGAATAGCACCTCCAATGTCAATCTGCTTGAGGATAGATTTGGCGGTCTGGCCTGCGGCTCGTGTTTGGGACAGAGGAAAGTAGAAGGCCGCAATGCCGGCGAGGGACACCGAATTGAAGATGCTAGATGTATCAGTGGTAGGTACGAGGTGAGAGCCTTGATAATAAGGGGACCGAGACTAACATGCATATATAGTACAGCCACCGCCACGTCGCGTGAACGGACAACAGTTGACAGTACAAAACATACGGGGTGAACGGAAAGATGGTGACGGTGACGATTGCGAGGTAGATTCCTCTTTTGGTGACTGGGACCAATTCTGACATTCTTTGGATCGTTTAGCAAGAGATTGGACGAACGAGGACAGAAGATCCTAGGACGCACCCTGCCAATGCAGTCAATTCGCCGACCGCTGCTCCCGCCCCGGTAATAGCCATGCCCGCAATGGCCTGGGCAAACGAGTGTGTAGTGGCCATGATGATGTTGCCAACAATCACGACAACCCCACCGAGGAGAGTAATGTTGCGACGACCCATGATGTCCTGAAGGTAGCCACAGAAGGGGGAAATGGCTGAGAACACCAAAGCATATGCTACGGGGATCCAAGAAGCTTTGTCAGCGGCACCCACAGAGATTGCAATGTAGGTGAGGGCGCCTCCAGAAAAGTACAGCGGTATTTGAGATCCTAGATTGTGTGAGAGTGTTAGAACTGTCCCTCAGAGACGCAACTTGTTTCACCTTCTGGAGAGAAACGTACCGACGTAGAGCCCGCATAAGCCAATAGTGGCCAGAATCTGTTTTGTGGTCCAATTGACTCGACCATCGGAAAAGTCGCCCTTGATGGGTCCTGTGTCGTGGTCGTCATGAGCATCAGGCTTATCATCAACTTTCTCTTGGTCACCGACATAGCTCAGTGCGCTTTTGGTCTGGGACTCTCTCCTCTCTTTATCTTCCTCATGAGGAGGGAGAGGGTGGGAATCATGTTCGAAAGCCATGGTAGTGAGGTTGATGTGTACAAAGGTATTGTATCTATATGTGCAGAGTATTGCTTTGAAAGATACAAGAATATGCAAGTGACCCAGAAATTGAGGACTTTGGAGAATGAGAACTCCTCGGGTCTATATAGTATTCCTCCATATCTCTATGCCTTGCTCCCTTTCTCAGTCCTCAGTTCTGTCAGTGCTTTGTGAATACGAGGAAGACCAAGGACCCGATCATTCGAGGGCACTACTCTGAAGCCCGAGGATGATGATACTAGCTACTAGTACTACTGTAATCGCTAGCCAGCCACAGCCGCCCGACCCCAGCCAGGACTTTGGGCACCGTATCGCCACTTGAGATTCTGGACCTAGAACACGAATATGTGATCTGGACACCCAGCCGCCTGGCCCGGACATACTTGACTCCACAGATACAGCGATATGGATGTCCTCAGGCACAGAGACCATTCCTGTCCCGATATGGAAAGTATTCGGACCAGAATCTCGTAGATTTGATAGGTTTGTCATGTACTATTGACATGGCACCCAATTGCCATGTTCATCTCGAGACTGGTGAGTGGCTCGAGATGATAAGGGTTTAAAATGTGGGGCAAGACTGGGGGCATTGTGGCCATCCGGAGCAATCAGAGCGCAGAGAAGAAAGCCGTAGACACCGAAAGCAGCCGAGGCAGGATATCATCTGTGCTCTTGTGCCACGAAGACCCTGGGATTGAGGTATCTATGGATCCACGATATAGTTTGGAGATGTGTGGAGTGGTTTGACTTGCATTCAGCTGGATCTCCTTATCAGACACCACGAGTACGGGCAAGCCAAAAGTCAAGCGACGTTTTGGTGTGAGGAGGGAGGGGGTGGACAGTGATAATCCACATCAATGTCACCCACGAACGGAACTGAACAGACCACATGTTTTTGAATAGATAACGGAATGCAAGGACACATTACATCGGTATAGACAGCGAAAGATGTTCATTGATTACCACTTAAGTGACACTATCTCAGCAGTCCTTTACTAGACTTGACCATACGATCAGACTAATCACACCGCCTATCTCACATCTTGCCCCTACAACCAAGTACCCAGATTGACTAGACACCGTATGGTTAGCTCTAGTGCCACGATAAACGATGCAAACAAACTCACCATGGACCGCTTTGACTTGTGTATAGGCAGCAAGAGCGGATTCGCCCAACTCTCGACCAATACCACTTTGCTTGTATCCACCAAATGGAACTCCAATATGGGAATCTTGAGAACTGTTGATCTGTTGTGGACGAATTGTTAGCTTCTTTCCTCACTCCTTAACCAAACGTCGCGTTATGCTCCTGAATAAGTAGTGCTTGCTTACCCAAACGGTCCCGGCATGTATCTGACTCGCCACACGATGTGCGCGGACACTGTCCTGGGTGAACACAGCAGCACTCAATCCATAGTCAGTATCATTGGCCTTTTCAATCACCTCTTCCTCCGTCTTGAATGGCTGGATCATGACGAAGGGCCCAAAAATCTCCTCCCTCACTGCTCGCATGTCGTTGGTGGCGTCGGCAAAGATGGTCGGTTCGATAAAATATCCGCTACCTTCACCCTTGACACCCCCCAAGATCAATTTGGCTCCATCGGCTTGAGCTGCTTCGACATAGTGTAAAATCTTTTCGTGTTGACTTTTCGAGACTTGGGGGCCGTGATTCACGTTCGGGTCGAATTGGTTTCCCACCACTGAAGTCTTGAGGGTGAACTCTTTGAACTCGGCGAGAAATTTCTGGTAGATGGATTCCTGGACGTAGATTCGGGATGTGGATGTACAGACCTGACCCATATTGGACATAATCCCAACACGAGACCATTTGATGGCCTGATCGAGGTTGGCGTCCTCAAATACCATCAGTGGGCTCTTCCCACCCGTCTCGAGAGTGATGTTTTTCAGGTTGTTGGCGGCTGCACGCATGATCGCTTTTGCCGTGACGGTACTGCCAGTGAAAGCAATCTTGTCCACCCCGAGATGGGCGGCTAGGGCCGCTCCTGCGGTCCGACCGTAGCCATTGACAATGTTGAGCACGCCCGGAGGGAATCCGGCTTCTTGAACCAACTTGGCCAGGTACAACGCCGAAAGAGGGGTTTGTTCTGCCGGCTTGAGGATGACTGTGTTGCCACAAGCCAGAGCCGGGGCGATTTTCCAGGCGGCCATCTGCAAGTGAGAGTGGAAGTGAGCAGCCAGACTTGGGCAGTGAGAAATTAAAAGGAGATCTAGACATACCATGAGAGGGTAGTTCCAGGGGATGATTTGTCCACAAACACCTGTTGTATGCACAGTTTAGTCTCGGAATTCCACCTCGTTCGCATATTGCCCTGGCTTCATGCACCCAATGGGCAAATCTCCTTGGTCATCAGGTATCCTTACCAATCGGCTCATTGACGGTATACGCCAACTTGTCACTTCCCACGTCAATGGTCCGGCCAAACACTTTGTCGGCAAAGCCAGCATAGTATTTGAGCACGGCTATCGTCTCCGGAACATCTTCCCCACTCGCCAACGAGTATGGTTTGCCATTGTCCCAGGAATCGATGGTGGCCAGAATATCCTTGTCCCGCTCACAAAGATCGGCCAGCTTCCACAAGAGATAGCCTCGCTCTGCTGGGGTCAGGCCACGCCAATCGGCCGACCTGAACGCCGCTCGGGCAGCCTTGACGGCGGCGTCGATATCTTCTTGTTCTGCGGCTGCGACCTTGGTGATGACCGATTCGTCGTAGGGATTAACCGTCTCGATGGTACCCCCCGCCTTGGCTGGCACGAATTCGTTGTTGATGAAGAGGCCTGTCTGGAGTGTCAGCTTGATGATCGTCTCTTTGATTCCAAGGGATGGTCTGACCTGTACACAGAGGGAATGAAACGCCATTCGGCGCTGTCAGTTGGACGGTACCAGCCATTTTTACGTGATTCTGGGTTCAATCTATATGAGGATCTATATGGAGCGACGATTAGGTTGAAAGTGACAATGCCGCCGTACTCGTACCTGTTCCAGACAGCAAGGAAGCGGTTCGGATGATCGAAATATATACTCGACACGGTCTCTCAACTCGAGCGAACCAAACCATTGCAAATACAGCAAGCACTCTGTCTGGTTTTAACCTCGAGTCTGCTGTCTCCATTCCCCGTTCCGACAACATGTTCCATATGGACCATACGTGCATGTACGGTCCATCTGGCCTATCTAGTTGCCATCTACGGTTAGACTGGGAAGAACACAAGGCGCAGAGGCGGGGATTGAGGCCCGATGGCCGAGGGATCCACTTTTATTATAGGCCTGAAGCTTGACCTCGAGGACGTTCCGGGCTCGACGACTCGTGCGGGATTGAAAGCGGGATTGGTAAATCAAATGCCAATCCAATACCCGCCCGTGCCACCTTTTCCTACAACCCAAGACTAGATGTACTTCTTCCGCCCCCCCGCCTATACTTCACACTCCATATTCTTTACCGACCCTCCTTTACACTTATTTGTGCCTCCCACTTCTGGTAGACTGTCGTCTTCATCCTCTCCCTACTCTCAATAGTTAACCATGCCCAAGAAGACGATGACTTACCACCCATGAGCTGAGGCATTGCAGTCCGCCGACAGAACCTCTACTTGCCTATCCCTTTCCCTTCGTTTCTCACGTGATACTCAAGATCTAACATCCTTAACTGGACGAGAAACACCTTCCCACCCATACTCCACCATCGAGCAGTGAATCTATGCCAACGAACTATGCCGGCCGCGCGAGTCCGAACGGTTCAAGGGTCATGTTGGCCGTGCAAAAAACGTCGTGTGAGATGTGACACTCAGAAGCCCAAATGCGCAAGATGTAGGGCATCTGGGGCTGTGTGCAACTATGCAGAACTGCTCGTGCGCTGGAAGATTTCCCTCCCAAACACCAAGGCCGTGACGAGAAAGTCTTGGCCATCGCCGTCACCATCACCATCGCCTTTGCCTTTGCCATCCAGATCACTGTCACGCCCCCGATCCCGACCCAGATCTCGGTTCCGGTCGCCGTCGCCGTCGTTGTCAGTGTTACTGTCACCATGCTCGTTGCTATCGTCGATGACCCTACCCAACCCTTTTGAATCATCACTGGCCCCCACCCAAAGAAACTCTCTCGACTATTTCCAACACTGTCTCTGGCCACGCTTCTTCACAAGCACAGAAGAACCATGCCAGCCTCCCATTTGCCTCGCCCTCATGTCGAAGTCTGTCCGGCAAGTCATCTGTGTCTTTGCCGACATTCACCGGATCATGCGTTCAAGCTCTTGTGGGATTGGAGGTGGCGAACATCTACAGCGGAAACGTCTAGATTGTGTTTCGGCGGTTCGTCAGGCGGTCCGACAGTGTCTCACTCAGACACCTTCCGACGCGAACACCGGCAGGCAAGGGTTTGACAATGACAGTGATTGCTATCGCACACTCGACTGTCTACTCGTTGCTGTCCTCCTTATCTATTTCCTTGATGGATTCATTGATTGCACTGGGTATTTGACCCCGATTTTCAGCCATCGCACGGGGATCAAAGCCATCCTCGACCATACGGGAGGACTGGAAAATCTCCTTTGCACCGCTCCTGACGACCAAAAAGTCCTGCTCTCCGAGTTTGCTTCGAGTGATCTGACCTATGCCATGTGTCATGGTCTCTTGCCTCTCTTTTCCTCTTCCAACATCTGGGACCAGCTTGATCAGGGACCCGTTTGGTGGGATCGACCTAAACACGCCGCCTATTCCCTCGCGGCCGTGTTTGGCACCATCACCGATATGCTTGTCTACCAACACGAGCGAACCAGTAACGCCTTTGATGAGTGTCAGGAAGGGGAACGACTTCCCCTCGATGTGGACAGAGTACAAGAGTTCGAGGCTCGACTCCAGATCAAATCATCAATGTACGAGTACGGGCGTGGTCCCGGATCCGGATCCGGCATTTCGCTCGAGATCCCACGACAAGCCCAATTCCAACTCGACGACGCGAATGACGATGAGATCCCTATGTCCGAGATGACCCGGGTGGCCAACGCCGATGCCCTATGCCAGGCCTTCCACTATTCGGCCCTCATCTACCTCTACCGGGTCATTTGTGGTTTGCCACCCCGACACCGCCTAGTCCAGACGAATGTCCAACTGGGACTCGCGTGCATCGGGGCCATCAGCGACGAAGCCAAGGCTCAAAACTGTGCCATCTTTCCCCTCTACATCATTGGTGCACATACCTTTATGGACAATTCGAGACAATTGGTGCTTGAAAGACTACAGTCCATTTATGCCACTCTCCAATTCCAGAGTGTTGTGTCTGTCATTTCGGCCCTTCAAGCATTGTGGGGCTCGCTGCAACAGGATGGGCCATGGCACAAGGTGTCCGCGCAGTTGAATCCGTCAGCATTGATTTTGTGACGCACTCTGCATGTTATGGAAGACCCAAATTGATTATGACTTCTACATGGCACTCAACAATCGTGAAATAGAAGACAAATGTTGCGTCTACTGAACAGTTCATCACGGAGACTGTTGTCGGAGGCCAGAACTTAAAGCGTGTGGACTGTCGGGATGTGGCCAAGGAGAGCTTGAAATCGGTGTAACACGACCATGTTTCCCGAGTCTTTTATGACTCAAGGGACCCGATTTGTCGTCCTTTCGCAGACAAAAGCCTTAAGCTATTGTTCGTTCCTCTCAGACAGATGGTTGCGACTTCAGGACTGCCAAACCATACTCGGTTGTAGGCTTGGTGAGCACAGGCATTCCTCCCGAAGGCAAAAGGCCAACCCCCAAGCCGTTCGCAGCCCCAAAGTCAACTCGATCATCATCTCGCTGCAGCATTCTCGTCATGCACAGCAACGACCTCATTCTGCACCAACTCCTTTTCGTTCATGACCTCCCCGTTTCCCAAACCGTTCCCCACAAACAATGTCGGCTTCGCGTTCCGGAACTTCCTCACAGGCACGCCCTCCAGGAACAACAGATCGATCTGCTCAAGCGTTTTGCCTCTGCACTCCGGGATGCAGAAGTATGCGAACACCAGGCTAAACGCACTGGTGCCAAGGAAAATAAAGCCCACCTGCGGTCCCAAATTTCTTGGCTTGAACAGTAAATATGGCAAACTAAAGGAGAAAGCCCACTGAGTGAGAATGTTGAATACACAGCCGACCGCATAAGTATGATCTCGAAGACGCTGGGTGGGGACCTCGGCGACGACGGCGTGAAACAGGGGCGACCAGGAGAATTGCAGGCATATGCCGAAGACTGTCAGCATGAGAGTGGCGGCGAGACGAGTAGATCCGGTTTGAGAGTTCTTGGGAATGGAGCCAAGGGCACCCATACTCGCATATGCGCCAATTTGGATGGTTGAGGAGATCATCAGGAGGGGTACGCGCCCGACGATGTCGCTGAGGTACTGGCCTAAAAGCATGATAGGGATACAGATGCCGGTATTAATTATGGTCATGGTGAATGGATTGACGGCACCGAGGGACTGGACGTATAGTGTACCGTACTGTGTGTACAGGACTTGACCGGTGGATTGCACTACCATGTTGGTACCGATGACGATGAGAGTCCGCTTGAGATTTGCTGCGGATGAAGATGTCGGCATTGGTACGGAGATGGAAAGGGTAGCGATGAGATCACTTACTCTTTTGGAAAATTTCCCAGAAGCCGCCTTTCTCAACAGTCAAATCGATAGTGCTCTGGAGGACTCTGAACTCGGATTGCATCTCTTCCTCGGTAAATTTGCCCTGTCGGACTAGTCTGAGGTTTGCAAGAGCTTCTTCCTTTCGGCCTTTAGTCAAGAGCCATCGTGGGGACTGTCCTTGTCAGTGTGTTGTGATGATGCTTGTTTTGACAAGATAGAGAAGTGGCACCTACCTCGGGGAGGTATTTTACGCCAACGATCAGAGTCACTGGAATAATGAAGAGAATGCCGAACGGAATTCTCCATGACTTGTTGCCTTCGAGAGTACTTGTTGCTTTGCAGATGAGGTTTTGGATCAATTGTCCGATCTTGAAGGGTTTCAGCAGAGAGATGTCAATCACAGCGACTGGGCGAGAAGCTTACCAATAGTCCCGTCGCATAAGTACCAACAACAAACCCCCGGACATCTGCTGGCACAAGTTCTGATTGTATGACTGGGACAACAGCCAGCTCGATGCCAATGTAGACGTACGCAATAATGCGGCCAGCCAACATCTGCTCTTGACCTTGTGCTGTCACCAGAAGGGCGGCTCCAAGGATGGCCCAAAACGACATGAACCAAAAACAAGAACGTCGACCGAAGCGGTTGCTGATGTAGCTTCCAGATACAATGCCGAATGCCCACCCGATGTAGGGTAGTGCGTTGAGTAGGGAGAGATATTCGGACCGGAGTTGGTATTTCTCGGTCACTGGATCGTACTCGCCAAACTGCCTTTTGAAGAAGGGCATGGCCTGTGTTCCCCCAAATGCACCGAGGTCCATGCCTGTTTGGACAATCAATACTTAGTGGTTTTTCCAAAGGACCTTAGATTTTGAAAGGGTGAGGATGTTTACCAAAGTTGACCTGCGCAAAAGCTATGAGACAGACAGCATAGAGAAGCCTTCCGTTGAAGGACTTCTTGAAGCGACCAAGGCCCATGGCGGTCTTTGAGCTCGGTGAAGCGGTCATTGTTCCTGTTAACTGAATATCGCACCTTGTTTGGTCGTCCTTGAGTGAGTACTGATCCTTGCCTTGTCGATGGCGGCCGCGACACCAGCAGGTTATATATCCTGCGAACAGGGGAAACAGTCGATGCAATCCCCACAGCTTCCCCCGGATAGCATCCCACAGCTTCCCCCGGATAATCTCCCACAGCTTCCCCAAGATAAGTGGATTATAGTTCATGCTCGGGATGCGTCGTGGGGCTGGGCCCCATCTCCATGAGGTGGATCCGTTACCCCGTGAGAATATCTAAGAAACAACGGGGAAGAACGGGGATGCAAACTTTATTGGATCCATTCCTGCTCTCGTGGAGAATTGACGAAGTCTAGCCCAGACTTTGTCATGATGGGCTCGAGAACTCGGCGAGGAACCACTTATGAGCTGTGAAAGGAGGTGGAACAACACTCCAGCTAGGGACTTGATGTGTTCGTAGTCCCGCCAGTTCAACAACAGGCCGACATAGTTCCTTTGGCAGAAGCATTTTGAGTTCACTCCCCCGTGCTTCCCCGTTTCTGCCAATCAGATGCGTTGTTCCATTGATAGAAGTGGATGGTGAGCATCAGTAGAAGGTCACATGATGAGTTTGCATCCCTGCAAGGGCTGCAGATGGCAATCCTCCCCCATCTCATCGGGCGCTCGGCTGCAGCAAACGATGCATAGGGTCCTTTCAACCAGTCATGAAGGCTGATTCAGAAGAGTTTGATGGTCATATAACAAGCTTCTTGGATTGTGGAAGGGCTGTTTCTACAACTCCTCTCTGCTGCAAGCTGAAAGTGATGTGACCGACTGCACAATCTGAAAAAGACATCTGCATTTCGCGGCACTCGATTAGACACCTGTCTGCAATCTTCGAGGCTTGATCTTTGAAGCATCAAAGTATTTGAATCGGAAATGGGGTCGATCGGTGAAGCGAAGCGTCCGAACTTCCTGATCATCGTCGCCGATGATCTGGGATACAGCGACATTGGTCCGTTTGGTTCTGAAATTCCTACCCCGGCACTTGGTTTTCTGGCCAATACTGGAGTCCGTCTGACCAACTTTCATACTGCATCAGCATGCTCACCAACACGATCCATGCTCCTGTCTGGAACAGACCACCACATAGCTGGACTGGGTCAAATGGCAGAACATATGCCGCCAAATGCCAGAGATACACCTGGCTATGAGGGTTACCTGAACTTCCGCGTTGCCGCGTTGCCGGAGGTGCTACAAGACTCGGGCTACGAAACTATGATGGCAGGCAAGTGGCATCTGGGCACAACAAAAGAGACTTCGCCTTCTGCTCGCGGCTTTGAGAAATCATTTGTCTTTCTTTCTGGATGTCACAACCACTTCAACTACGAGCCACATCTCGAAGATCCCAACCATTCTGTCTTGAATATCAATGCAGCCAAGATGTGGATGCGCGATTCCGCCTTCATCGACCGCACCAAAGACATTCCTGCCGACTTTTACTCAACGACATCTTACAGTCAAGCAATAATCAACCAACTGAAGACCCGAGACACCTCCAAGCCCTTCTTCGCGTACCTCGCATTCACCGCGCCACACTG
This sequence comes from Exophiala mesophila, assembly GCF_000836275.1. Taxonomy (NCBI): domain Eukaryota; kingdom Fungi; phylum Ascomycota; class Eurotiomycetes; order Chaetothyriales; family Herpotrichiellaceae; genus Exophiala; species Exophiala mesophila. Next base: position 2,971,578 of record NW_015622506.1, read on the forward strand.
GCCGCTTCAAGCTCCTCAATCCGTCATTGCCAAATACAAAGGCCACTACAACGACGGTCCAGAGGCACTACGCACAAAACGTCTTACACAATTAGCCAAACTTGGCCTCATTTCTCCTGACGTTGCTGTTCCGCCCATGTGCCATGGTCCGACTGAATGGTCTGAAATGACCGAAGCCGAGCGCGTTGAATCTGCCCGCAAAATGGAGGTTTTTGCAGCCATGGTGGACCTGATTGATCAGAATATCGGCAAAGTCCTTGACCATCTTGATGCCACGGGTGAGCTCGACAACACCTTTATCCTCTTCATGTCCGACAACGGCGCTGAAGGTGCTCTTCTGGAAGCCATGCCGATAATGGGTGGAGCCTCCAAAATGAGCAGCATCATCGACAAGTATTTCGACAACAGCCTGGATAATATTGGCAACGCGGATTCATACGTGTGGTACGGACCCGCCTGGGCCACAGCATCGATGGCACCCTCGAGAGGCTTCAAAACCTGGATCACCGAAGGCGGCATCCGGTGCCCCTGCATCGTGCGCTACCCACCAGCATTTGGCAATCCAACCAACAATCAGGCTTACCAAACCGCCATTGTCAACGGTGGTGCGCATCCCCCGCAAACCGGCGCGCATACCAACTCATTCGCCACTGTAATGGACATTTTCCCTACAATTCTCGCCCTCGCCGACGTGCCTATTCCTGATCCCGTCAAACCCTTCCGCGGCAGAACTATTGTTCCCATCCGAGGCACGTCCTGGTTGCCACACCTCGTGAACAAGACTGCACAGTTTCACCCCAGCCCGGAGGAAATCACCGGCTGGGAGTTGTTCAACAGCCGAGCGATACGGCAGGGGCCGTACAAGGCGCTGTGGATGGCCGCCCCGAGGGGCAAGGACAGGTGGGAGCTGTATGATGTCGAGAAGGATCCAGGTGAAGTGGTGGACTTGGCGGAGGATGAAGCACACAGAGGCGTTTTGGAGAGGTTGGTGGCTTGTTGGGAGAGGTACGTTAGTGAGACGGGCCTCGTGGATGACCCGGTGTGGGGAGCGGAGGTTGATGCGGAGGTGGGCGTGGTCTGGGGTGGTAGGTGAGTGATAGACATGTTTAGAACTAGCAATTTCGGAGATTGTTCAAACTTGTGTAGAGACATGGTGGGCTCGGTGTCAAGCTCCTTCTACTCTATACCGAGAGCGGAGGGATATCAAAAAAAGGCCCCACGCGAACATAGAGATAATGCTCAGACAACATCGATCCTAAACCCACTGTGCCGCAATATCATTAGAAACCGTCATATAGCCCCACGACAGCCTCCCTTTACCGACCTTGGCCATCGAGCACGCGCCGAAGCAAGTTCTCTAGGACCCTGTGCATGGCCTCGACGCTTTTCGCTTCCGCGCTCCACAGCGCCAAATACTTGATAGCTAGCTCACACAGATGACGCCACATGTCCGGGGCTTGCAGGTGGGGCGAGATGACCGAAGCGAGGATGGCCATTGCGCCGGTGAAGGTGCGACGGCAAAGCTGCCATGTACCACCGTATCGACCGTGCTCAAATGCTTGGGGAATGAGCTGGGCTGACAGGGCGACATGCTGCTGCGCCAGACGAGTGATGTGGACGTAAGTTTCATGGCTATTGGCGTGTGGAGCCGCGGATCGTGAAGCTTGGTTGGTGACGCTGCCATTTTCTAGTGTTGGTGGTTGGTGATTCTGATGGAGTGCGCAGTAGAGCAGAGGTCTCAAGATGTATTCGCGCCAGTCTTGGAATCTGCTTTCGAGGTAGAAGCTTAAGCTCTGGTACTGCGTGGCGGTAGCGTCGAGTTTCAGTCTTGCGGGAAGGTGCGAATGCCACGCTCGAATCTGTTCCTCGCACTCGGAGTAGTGCTTGAGGAGCAAACAAGGATGCGACAGCCAATACGATTCGGACTTGGGGTAAATCAGACGGAGATTAGCGTTGATCGTCCGACGCAAAGAGATCTCGGCCAGGAAGAACAGCCATGACTGTTCTTGCAATGGCTCGGGTACGGGATCAACGTTGCTATCTTCATTCGGATCGTACAGGATCGCTGCACTAGGTGCGATAGCTGGCGGTGCTGGAAAGTCAGGATACTCAAATTTGTCAAGCCCACTGGACGGCAGACACATGTCTGGCAGGAGCTCGCTTCAGGATCAGTCAGTAGGAGTTTCATGTGTTGGGTGTGAACAATCGCCGAGTAGGAGCGCAGCAGCCCAGCACAGTCTGCATTTATACTTACATTTCTGCCCGAACACATGACCAGAAAACTCGCGGTACGACTTCGTGGATCCCATCTCGCGCATAGTCATGGCATTCCTTGTGACCAGTATGGCTCATCAGGTAAGCCTTGAGACGCATAGATGCTTGCCGGAGGTGGTACCAGGATTGCAAAGGCCTGATACGCAGCTTTTCGTAGATGGATAGGAAGAAAAAGCATTCGATGTCAGGAACTGACATTTCCAAAAGCCCTACCCTTTTCTTCGCTTCCTGCAAGTATGCTTCTGAGAATCCAACAGGATCCTTTTGAATATGTACAGGCAGCTTAGGAGCGTCATCCGGATGTGTCAGCATGTGGTCCGAGGGTGGAGTCTCACCCGACAGGATACAAGAGATGGCACATATGATCAACTATTGCATGGTCAGAACATGTACGCACAGAGCTGACGTGAAGACTTACTACAAGGCACGATCGTGTATCCCATTCGAAACCATTCTGTGCCACTTGCTTTGCAGACTGCATCAGCTTCCTTGGATCTAGAATCGGATTTCGAAAGTGGACGTGGCCCAGGAAGCTTCTGCACAGTGGTATAACATCCCTCAGATCTATCTCGGAAGTCGCTACTAGGCTCCTAACATTGGTCGGAGACAACCTGGAAACATGGCTGTCCTCGCAATTCGCGTCAGACACCATAACAGTCGCTTGGTGGAGGAAAGACTCGATCGTCTTGGCAGAGTCGTCAATCCAGCCGTCAAAGATAGGCCACCGACACACTGCTTCGCAACGCGCCGCTCGATATGGCGATGCATATGGGTCGACAGCACCACCAGCTTCATCAAGCTCATTGCAAACACCCATTGTTGTGTCGTTTGGCCCAGCAGGTGTTGGGATACTGGGTCGCAAATCCCTGCCGTTCTGTGATGCGCTGCCATAAGCTGCGGGGCTGCCACCGGCCCTCTGCATTTGTTGCAAGCATTCCTTGATCTCATCAAGACGCTGCACGAGATCACTGTGTCGTTCGTCCCCTGGACGACCTACTTCATCGCCTTCATCGTATATGCACGTAGCATCATGATGGCAGCACGCACCACATCTCGGTAGTGCGTTGTCACACCTTGTTTTTCGGAGCCGGCAAAAGGAACATGCAATTGCTGCACGTTTCCTAGAAGTGAACGCGCCACTGATATACCTTCGCTTCCGGGACTCTGCACCTTCAACACCGAGACTGATGTCGTAGCGTGGAGTCGATTTGGACATTGGTGCTGTCCGCGTGGGCGTGGGGCCAAAGCTCGGGTGCAAAGTCCCTGCCTGTCCCGGTCTATTGGACACGCGCTGTAAAGATAATCCGATGAGGTATACAATCGCGCTGTATCCAGGTCAGAATCTCATGATGAATCGTGGTGAAACAAGGGGCTGGAGTGGTTTGAAAATTGAGCAAGAAGCTAGCGTTCAATCAAAGCGGGGCGTGTCCATATATGTCTCCTCAGGCGTGGGTTGTCTCCACGCATAACATAACCCCGTTCACTCTTGGCAATCCACGCCGACGGGAATAACCGTTAACCGGCTGGATCCCATCGCTAAGTAAGACAAAGATAATAAAAGAGAGGAAAGAGAGGAAAGAGAGGTATAGCTAGATTTAGTACATTTTATCCTCAAGATAGCGTGGCAGACAAGTGAGGGTTAAATAGAAGGCGAGTGGAAGGTGAGGAGGGGGTGATTTGAGTGTGAGTCAAGAGTTCAGTGCCAGAGATCGAGTCCTTTTGCTGCCGACGTCGCGCACCGTATTGAAGCGATTCGCATTGAAGTGACCCTAAAACTAACATTGATATGTAATAATAATTAATCTGGCTCATATTCGGCTCAGCCTCAGCGTGATCTGCTCAGTCTGCTCAAGCCGCTGCTTTCTCTTAGCTCAACTACCCAGGTCAATCGAGAATGAAAAACCAGCGGTGCTTAGGATGGTATAGCCATAGCTCAGAATAGCTTAGCCACAACTCCCGTTAAGTAGCGAACTACTTAGGTCTCGAACCAGGAATGGACTTTGGAGAGGTCGAATTGGCGCTGGGTATCGTGGTATAAAGCTGTCCTAATAGGTGCAAAGAACAGTTCCTTTATCGCCGCTAAATACTAAGTATATCATTCCAATGATGAAAATATATCACTCTAAAAACCTCTTCCCTTCCATCCAATCGTTTCCACAATCTCAGACCGAAGGCCACTCCGTCTCATTAACACGATACACCAATTTCTCTGCGCTATACCTCCCCTCCCTCAGAATCTTCAACCCATCAATCACGCCATTCAACCCCCCCTTTTCCAACCTCAACGGATGAGGTCTCCACTTCCCCTGTGCCCAAAGCTTTTCTGCTATCGGCACGAATTCTCTTGCATAAGCCAAAGCATCCGGTCTCGCAGGAAATCTCTCTCCTTCAAAGATGTACTCTTCACCTGATACATCGTAACCCAGGAAAAAGGTCGACTTCACGTCTGAGCGTGGACAGTCAGGACCCAGGAGATTGACATATTGTCCACCAGAAGAACCGATCGCATCGGCGCAGATTTGGGCGGTGATTTCTGTGCTGACAGTGTCGAAGACGAGGCTTAGTTGGTTGGATGTGTCGAGGCGGATTTGGTGCCCGATTCCTGGGGTTCGCTGAACGGGAGAAGAAGAGGTAGATCAGTATGTATATTTGGATGGTCAAGGGATCGGTTGAGTTGTTTCTGGTACTTACATAGTCATATACAGCATCCGCACCGATTTGCTTAACTAGGTCGAAGTTCTTGGGTGAACATGTCGTTATCACTCTATGGCCAGACCTAGGTATGTCAGATAGATGTTCAGTCACAATCAGTCAAAGCCAGCAGTCCAAGTGCTTCTTCCTCTCTCTGTACTCTGCAAAGTACTTACAATTTCGCAAACTGAATCGCCAGTGTCCCTGTTGCTGTACTCCCACCATAAATGAGTATCACCTTACGATCTCGAATCTGATCTCCATCCTCATGCTGATTCTTCTCACCAGACGCGACATTCGGATACGGCAACCCTAGGACGTTATATAATCCAAACCCGGCCGAAATAACACCCACGCCAACAGCGGAAGCGGCTTCGAAACTCGTTTCGTCGGGAACTCGTAGTTGAAAATCTCCTTTAACGGAGATATAGCGTGCGAAGGCGCCGGTTTGAGGGTAGAGGTCGTTGCCTAGGAGGAACAAGAGAGGTCGAATGTTAGATTACAAGAAGACTCTTCTTTCTGCTTCGCTTCTCCTTATATTTGAAACTGTATACGTACCTCCATGCGCCATCCCAGCAACACGATCCCCAACTTTCCACTGTTTTGTGACATTCTTACCGACCTGTTCAACCACACCGGAGTAATCACACCCGACCAATGTGCCATTATCTCCTGTCCGGTCTAATGTCGTCCAGTCCGTGGGATTAAGTGCTACTGCTTCAGTTCGGACCAGGATATAGTCGTCGCGAACGGTTGGGATGGGGATCTCTTGGAGAATGGCTTTTCCGGCGGAGTGCCGGATGAGGCCGTAGTTTTTGGTCGCACTTGGGGATACCATTGTGTTGTTGCGTTGTCTGGTAGGGTAGACTTAGATGTTGTTCTGTCTCTTTGGCTCTGAAGGTGGGATCTACAGTGCAAGGTAATCCTTTCGGTGGGATCAATATGTGACAGGGGAGCTGAGTGAAATTGCTAACCTTTATATCATGATAAGATATAGTATCAGTATTTCATCCACAAACCCACAGATCGACGATTCAATATGATTGAGATAGAACTAAAGAAGCGCCGTCTACTTGTCACCATCATCCTTACAGGTGGTGACATCCTCCTCGGAACGGTAAAACCACTCCAAAAGCGGACATACACGGAGATATTCTCCAAAATCTCCACCAAAACACGGCTCCGAGGACCAAAGGATTTGGTGAGCGCGCTTAACAGTATTTCCTGAGTAATGAACTTCGTATGTTTAAGCGCGCTGGGCATGTTACATGGATCCTTCACTACAAACACAAAAAGGAGTTATGGGTTTGTTTATTTTATGTTATTGTGTGATTGTATGCTTGTAATTTTAACTACAGTAATTTGTAATCCCATGTTAAGATCTGACCTTCAAACGAGTGATTACCCAATTCCGCTGATGTTGTATAGTTGTGAGAAGTGATGAACTCCTCCTCCTCGTCCTTCATGAACTGTCCAAACGTGATGCTGAAATCCTGACGCTGAAATTTGAAACCTTAAATCCAGAAAACATAACCTGAGATTTCTCTTCCGTGACTGTAAAGGTATAGTTGTAACGATAGAAGTGCTGCTGCTTGTGCAGTTCTTCACGATGACGGCAATGTTGTTCCTGATGATATTTTGCGTTGAATGCCTCCGACATTAAATCCAGATTCCTCCATATCCAACTTTGTGATGATAATCTCGAACTCGAATAATTGTTGTTCTGATTTTGTCGTCTTTTGTGCGCGGGCCGGAGCAAGAAGCATTAGTGCTGTCGCCGCGGATAAAATCTGTGATTTGGTCGTGGGTTTATTTGCCGTGCTTGTCTACCCAATGCGAGCCATTGTTGTTCATAATTAGGTAGGGCATTCGATGAACCGGGCTGATTTTGAGTGGATTGTGACCATGGTTGTATTGGTGCAGCTGAGGATATAACTCTCTGTGGTATAGTTTGGTATGGTTTGCGCGGAGGGATGCCAGTTTGTTTATCGTTACGTGATTGCTTTTGTCATGTAGTAGGAGGCTACTGACACGCCGGAGGCGCTGAGCAACAGGAAGGAGAGAGATATCAGAGGTTCTACAGTCTCAATGACTGTGAATTGGCTGGCTAAAATAGCTATGGAGGACTTAATGCCTCTGTTGTTGATCGTTGGGTTGCTTGCTTCAAGAAAAGAGGGAGAGGAGGAAGAGGAAGAGGAGGATATGGACAGTAGCAGGGGTTCCTGCCGTCCATGCCTCATCACGTGGTGGCAGGTGCTTTCCGTCATACATATGTCACAGACAACTTTGGTTCCTCCGTGGATTTTGAGCTGGAGTTTGTGTCTCATTAACCTAATTGCGGTTGTAAGGAATTCTTGTCTATCTAGCTGTTCTCAAGGATGAGAGAAACGAACTCAGCCTATGTAGTATGCACCAGCCTAGCTGGCTCCTGCCCAATCTAGCTCCCAACTCCTTCCTGCCCAATCTAGCTTCCAGCTCCTTCCTGCCCAATCTAGCTCCCGGCTCCTTCCTGCCCAATCTAGCTCCTAGCTCCTGCCCAGCTGCAATCATCGATGTACTCCAGGCAGGAACGTCCTAACAGCGGCGGTTCCTCCGTGAATTTTGAGCTCGAGCTTGCCTCCCCAATTGAAGCCACTGTGCTTCAAAATTAGGTCGGCGAGTTGGCCTCTCAATTTCGCGGGTTCGAGCGGTCAGATCCACCCATTGTCGTTTGAAGGCAGGAATTTGGGGACATTCAGTGCCGAAGTTGGCCTTTTTGTATTCTATGCGCCACTTGGCCTGCCATATGGTGGCGAGAAAATCGGGTTTGACTGGCTTGATGTTGGGCTTAAAAGCCACTTCCCAGACCTCTGAGTCGAACATGGCATCCAGCAGGTCAGGACCGATGGGGAGAAAGAGATTGGAGTCCTGGGTGTTGTTAACGTGGTCTCGCCACCGAGCAAGCCCGACTTCCTCGGTAAGGGTGTATGCTGTATCCTGCTCTCCATGGCCGTCGGCGGATGGATCTCGAGAGAGGGTCTGAATGAGACCTCCAAGTGCCCAATCTTCCCACGCAAACCCGTGCTCATTTTCAGGGTCGTCTTTGTGGCGATAAGGCTCCTTGGCGCTGATTAGGGGGTTGGCAGAGGTATCGAGCCTTGCGATCCATCTGAACTTCCAGCAGAGATGAACGACTTCGTGGGTAATCGTCGCTGCCAACAAGAAAAGTATTCTGTTCTTCTTTTGCTGGGGCCACTGGTGGTATTTTGGATGTTGGAAGAATGTGGTAAAGTCCGTGCCAATATGGAGCGCTGTCGTTCGAATTCGCTTGACTTGTGTGGTCGGGTAGACGCCCCAATGTACATGAGCGGTCGATCCGTATGCGTCAAAATCTGGATGGTGCCCCAGATATATTTGAAAGTTGCTCATTTGGTCGAGGACAACGTCGTTCCACATGTTGATGAATGGGCTGTTATGGTGTGAATCCTCGATGATGAACAGTTCCTCTTCTCCATCTCGCAACGCCTTGTCTGTGTCTGTAGCCGTGCCCGCCCAGATGGAGTCAAAAAAGTCTCTGCTGTTTTGGATAAACCGGGTGGCCAAAACAAGTGCTGGCCGAATACGCTGGTAGAACTCGTCGCTAACCCTAAATTCTTCCTGCCTGAGCCACTCTGACATTGGCTGCTCTTGGGCATGTAAAAGGCATAGTCTGCTCCAGTTGGCTTGTCGGAAGATACGAAGGATAGGCTCCTTCTCGTCGACTTTATATTGTTTGAATTCTGCCCAATGCTCAGCTGAGAACTTCTTTCTCCAAGGCTTCCCGTTCATCTGCTCCGTGGGATAACAAAATGTTTTCCCTTTAGTCGCGAAATCGTAGAAACTGGCAGGTTGAGTATTTTGCGACTGTGGGTTGTTTCTGTTGGCTAGTAGTTGGCACATTGTTGCTGATTTCGTTGCTGATAGTGTCTGTCTCTGAGTAGCTCACAAGCAACTATTCCAGCGGTGACTTGGATTTCCTGCAAGGACTCGATATGAAATGTCGCGAACCAAGCGATGTTGCTGCTATGATGATGTGCCGATAAGCTCAGAACTCTTTTTGCTGCCTCAAATGTTGTTGCCAGTTGTATAGAGTGCTATATACTAAAAAACAAGATATGCTGTAATGTGTGTTTGATCGATATCATAGAGCTCGAATGGTGTACAGAGAGAGAAAGGGAGCCAGAGAGCAGAGGTGGGAAGGAGGGATCCTTTATAGTCAACTGAAGCCCACACCATAGAACCTAGATGTTAGAAAATCGTAACAGTTGCATAGTCAATGAACAGTGAACTCGAGGTACTGCCAGTGATATATTTGTATACATGACGCACGGTCCTTTCGTTTCCATTCAAAAACATGTCCACAACCAATAGTCATGCTGAGCCAGTGAATACCTGTGACCCCCACGGTGATCATTCATGCTATGAGCCACTTCACGGCATGAGAGAACCAGGCTAAGTCATGGTAGACCCATATCGCCTCGGAAATATGCCTTGACTCACCATCTATTGGTCTTGACAGCAACTCAATCGGAGAATCGAACAATTCATCAGGTCCACAATGTCATGCGACTCACCTTTCTCGCGCTAGCAAATCAGACAAGTCACGAACCATTTTGATGAAGTCGAATGTAATCCAAGTACCTCTTGCTGGATCTCAAAACCACCGACAGAGCCCAAACAAGGCCGGAATTGGTGAACTGCGCAGACCATCTGTGTTTCCATCAATCTTCAAACATTGAAGAATCCGTTTTCGCTGGTCAGGAGCAAAGGATTTGGGGCTTGGGAACAGCAGCGAAGGCTGAGCCTGTTACCTAGATTCAAGGTTCACACGAGTGGAGTGGCCCATATTCAAGTCTAGAGAGGATTCGTCTGCTCCACACCCCCGTCAAAAATAGACATTATATTTCATCTTTCAGGCGCGTCAAGCGTGGGTCGGCGTCGAGGAAGACCATGGTTGTCAACAACCCGGCTTGACACTAGTGAGGCAGACCAAAGAAAACCCGTATTGCACCCCACCACGAACCACTGATTCTCAAAGTTAGTAGGAGAGATTCCGAAGGTCTGAGACTTGAAGCTGCTGAAATGACCAAGCGACTCGCAACATTATCGATGGTGGCGTAGATAATAATTATGGATATTCAGCAGTCCAGGGCGTTTGACGCGTTGGGACAGGAGATATGTACGCTCAGCACGTGATAAGGCTGATATAGTCACGTGATAGATCCCCAGACTTTGCGGACCTCAAGAGTCTCGTCTGCTCAAGTTCATTTACCCTGCCACTCCGGTGTTGATGTAAGGATCCAGCCAACCCTTCTGTCCGATCGTGAGTTACCAGCGTCTTGACAAGTCGGCGTCGCGGCCATGGCCACAACCACGTCGCATCCCCCTAGTGCGACGTATGTCTTTCATCCCACATATCATTCTTTCCTTGTTAACCACCCCGCAGTGTCTATGTGAAGAACCTCGAGGAACGCATCAAGGTGGACGCTCTTAAAACAGCCCTCACCGAAATCTTCTCTGAATATGGAAACATCATCGATCTAGTCGCAAAGACCAACCTCAAAGCCAAAGGGCAGGCATTTGTCGTTTTCGACAGTGCGGAGGATGCAGCCAAAGCGATCGAGGAAATCAACGGCTTCGAGCTTTTCGACAAGCCCATGCAGCTGGACTTTGCACGTACGCGATCCGATGCGACTGTCCGCAAGGAAGATGGTGAACAAGGTCTAGAAAAATGGAAGCGCACACGGTTAGCCGAGAAAGAGAGAAAGCAAGCTGTTGAGGCCACACAACAGAAGTTGAAGAGACCAGCGCAAGCCGCAGGCGCACCAGATGCCCCTGGTCTTTCAGCAAGACCGAGCAAGGCGGTCAAGGGTGCAGGATTGAAGGCCTCAGGAACAAACAATGCCGCCATCATCCCCGACGAATATCTTCCTCCGAACAAGATTCTATTCTTGCGGGACCTCCCCGACAGCTACGACGCGGATGGCCTGTCGAGAATATTCAGTAGATTTGAAGGTTTCAAGGAAGTCCGAATGGTGCCTGGGCGAAAAGGTATTGCTTTTGTGGAATACGAAGCAGAGGCTGGGGCTATCAGCGCCAAAGAGGCAACGTCGGGCATGCAGCTGGGAGATGAAGGCAAAGGCATCAGAGTCACTTATCAACGAGCCTGAACGCGTCTCACGACATGGACTATGTAAAAGCTGCATGAATACTGCTATTGGCGTTTAGGGTTGGCACACTTTGATACCCAGGCATAGATGCGGGTTTAAGGGCCATAGGTTCAGACGATAATAAGCTGAACCACTCAAAAGATAACATCATCATCCTCACGCTCACCGAGTACGTCGACTGTTTCGGCATCTGGGGCTGGGGCCTCTTTGCCGGCGGCCTTGTCTTTTTGTCTCTGCTTCAAAATCTCTGCATCTGCCGCGGCCTGGTCCCGTTGTTTCTTGCCTGAAACCTTTTTCAGTCTGTAGAACTCTTCACGATCGAGTTCGTCCAACTCTGAATTGATGTCTAGTCAAATATTAGTTCACTTTCTTGCTTAGGACATGGAGAAGCCTCGTACATTTGATAGTGTTCTCCGTTCGAGGAATGATGACATGCTCGATGGCATTGACTGAGTTTGGTTAGCTGGCTGGAGTTTGTAACACGCATGAATTGAATCACCTCTCCTGTTGACGACCTTAATAACTTCATCCAAGATCACAAATGCCGTTTGAAGACTGGCAAGTTCGACCAACGCTTCCACAGCTCGACTATACGTCTCCCGACATCTTTGGACCTGCTGACCGCCCTTGCCGAGACCAGTCAAGCCGAAGTCGTTGATTTCGTCCTTTGTGAACCCTTCAAACTGAGGAAGATAGACACCAGAGACGTTTTCTTGCTTGGTCCGAAGCCTGAACCGAGCATTCTTGACTGATTCTTGGATTTGGTAGCCGATATCTCCACCAATAGCATATGTGACTTCTGCCAGCGAGAAAGATGCAATCTGCATTACTCTTCCCATCTTCCGTTTTGCCTCGTCGATTCGTTTCAGGATTTCTAGGGTTCGTTAATGTCAAGAAGCGTAGGGGGTGGTGTTATGGCTGTCGTTCTGTACCTCGAAATCGTCTATTCAGAGGTTAGCACAGGCCAGTAGATTCTGTTTATTTGTAGACGCGCTCACTTTGTCAATGCCTCGCTCTTTCTCTTCAGCAAACTGTGACCTGTCTGAGCCCCTTTGAGCTTGCTGTTCATCAGACCCAACGTCTGTCGGGTCGGAAAGACTGCCTCTCGCTATCAACTACGTCAGTAAGGTGCATGGACAACGACATGAAGAGCATACCCCTGCGCCTTGAGACATGGTGATTTTCGAGCGCCTCGGCGCTTTTGCAGGTAGGTAAGAGCGATTTCTTTGAGTGTGTCAGTTCAAGTCGAGCTGTATCAACAAAAGCAAGCTTGTCACGGTTGCCCAATAGTGACAATCTACGTTATCCTGGATGGCACATGCAAGGCTGCGCCCGCATCTCACGATGCCAAGACCCGGATCTCGGTTGAATATTTCGCCGAACAAGGCTGGCTGTCTTTCGCTTGACCTTCCTCGTCTAGACACCTTCCCAATCCGTAGCCTGCGTTGGATGAAGTTTCCAAAAGATCGCAATTTGCAATGCAGCGACTTGATCTTGGACGTGGAGTGGCATGAGATGCCGGGAATCGTCAAGATCATAGAGCCAGCGTCGGGTCGCACGATGACTACTCTTCAGATTGCGAGACCGGACTTCTACCTCATTTCCAACGAAGATGTTATCTACGAACAAGATATTCTTCGCAACACGGCCAGTGTCCGACCATGGCTCAACTACATCGATTACAAGACTCGAAATGGCACCATCCACGAACGAGCCTTCATCATGGAAAGAGCCTGCAGACACTTGCCTCGGTCATACAAGTTGTGGAAACTGTACTTGGACTTCCGGATCAAGCATCTGAAAAAGAAAAATCCCGTCCAATACCGAGCTGAGTTCAACAAAGTCAACGCGCTGTTTGAACGTGCGTTGATCTTGCTGAATAAGATGCCTGTCATCTGGGAGCTCTACCTCACTTTCCTATTGAGACAACCATACGTGGCAAAGACGCGAAGAACCTTCGACCGCGCCCTGCGAGCACTACCCGTCACCCAACACAATCGCATATGGAAGTTGTATAAATCTTTCGCCAATTCCGCTGGTGGAGAAACGGCTGTCAAGATATGGGCTCGGTATATACAAGTGCATCCAGAAGATGTCGAGGATTACATCGATTTACTCGCCGAGACCGGCCATTATCTCGAAGCAGTAAAGCAATACATCCAAATCCTGGACAACCCTAAATTCCGGTCAAAGCATGTCAAAAGCGAGTTTCAGATATGGAGCGAAATGGTGGAGTTGATGGTCACCAGAGCACGAGACCTTGGTGACAGTTCACTCTCTGGATTCGATCCTGATACAATCATCCGAAGTGGGATTGAAAGGTTTGCCGACCAGCGAGGGAAACTATGGGCTGGCCTGGCAACATATTGGATCACACGAGGTGATTTTGAAAAGGCTCGAGACGTCTTCGAAGAGGGAATCACCACCGTCATGACAGTGCGCGACTTCACAATGATCTTTGATGCATATGTGGAATTCGAAGAATCGATTCTATCCACACTCATGGACGCCGCATCCACGCGCGCAGCCAAGGGAATTGTTGATGCAGACAAAGACTTCGACGTTGACATGAGAATGATGCGGTTCGAACATCTGATGGATCGGCGGCCTTTCCTAGTCAACGATGTGCTCTTACGACAGAATCCAAACAACGTCGTCGAGTGGGAGAAGCGAGTTGCACTGTGGAACGACAACAAAGAAGAGGTGGTCCAGACCTACACCGATGCAATTGCTGCAATCCACCCCAAGAAAGCCGTCGGAAAATTCAACGAATTGTGGTTAAATTATGCCAAATTCTACGAAGAAGCAGGCGATCTTGACACCGCCCGCCTCATCCTCGACAAGGCCGTCAAAGTACCCTACAAATCCGTTGCGGAACTAGCAGAACTATGGCAAGGCTGGGCGGAACTCGAGCTACGCGCGGAAAATTTCGACGGCGCCATGAAAGTCATGTCCACGGCCGTCCAGGCACCCAAACGAAGCACAGTCGACTATTTCGACGAAACCCTCTCCCCCCAACAACGAGTGCACAAATCCTGGAAAGTCTGGTCCTTCTACATCGACCTGGTCGAATCCGTCGGCACACTGGACGAAGTCCGCGCTGCGTACGACCGCGTCTTCGAACTCCGCATCGCCACCCCTAACACCATCGTCAACTATGCCAACCTCCTCGAAGAACACAACTACCACGAAGAATCCTTCAAAGTGTACGAACGTGGTCTCGACGTCTTCACGTACCCCGTGGCATTCGAACTCTGGAACCTCTACCTCACCAAAGCCATGGACCGAAAAATCGGCATCGAACGACTCCGCGACCTCTTCGAACAAGCCGTTGAAAACTGTCCGCCCGAATTCGCCAAGTCTATTTATCTCATGTACGGCAAACTCGAGGAAGAACGCGGTCTCGCCCGATCCGCCATGCGCGTCTACGAACGCGCCACACGCGCCGTGGCCGATAAAGATAAATTCGACCTATTTGAATTCTACATCAGCAAATCCGCCTCCAACTTTGGACTGACGTCCACCCGTCCGATTTATGAACGCGCCATCGCGGCCCTTCCCGACCGCGAAGCGAAATCCATGTGTTTGAAATTCGCACAGGTGGAGCGTCGACTCGGTGAAATTGATCGCGCCCGTGCGATTTACGGCCATGCGTCGCAATTCGCGGATCCGCGTGTCGACAAGGAGTTTTGGGACACGTGGGAGAAATTCGAGGTGGCGCATGGAAATGAAGATACCTTTAAGGAGATGTTACGGATTAAGCGGAGTGTGGCCGCCCAGTTCAATACCGATGTTAATTATATTGCGAGTCAGGCTGTTAAGCGCGGTCAAGCAATGGCCACGACCGCCGCGGAGGCGGAGGCAGAGGCAGGTGGTGATGACGGTGGGAGTGGAGGTGCTGCGCAGGATGCAATGGCTGCGTTGGAGAGACAGGCCAGAGCGCCGGTTGGGTTTGTCGCTGCTAGTACGGGGCCGGAAGGTGGAAATAGGGGGAAGCAAGATGGTCCTAATGGTCCTGTGACGGAGAAAGTCCCCGTCACGGTTGCTGCGAATCCGGATGCTATTGATGTCGACCTGGATGACGATGATGACGATGAGGATTAGGATGGGTTGTGATGATGTGCTGTGATGATTTGAGAAGGATCGCCACTCTCTGTCTATAGTGATGGCTAGCTTCGACAATCTCATGTATTCAGACATCGTCGATGAAGTGTGATTGTTTTTCTGATTCAGGGGCTTGCATTTCTCACGTGACGCTTGACCAAAGGATAACGACATTAAATTCATTCATGTACAAATCTATTGTCTATTTCGGATAGTCCTTCAAATGGACACTTTGCACCTTGACGAATTGCTCAAAGCCAAATCTGCTGAGCGTAATGCCCTTGCCACTGTCTTTCCAACCCGTCCATGCCAAATCAGGGCTGGGATAGTCCGCACGATTCACAAACACTGTTCCCGCCTCGACTAGCCTGGTCAATTGCTCTCCCCTGGCCACATCTTTGGTCCATATTGAAGCTGTCAAACCAAAGTCGGAATCGTTGAGTAAAGTAATTGCTTCTTCGTCTGATGATACTTTCTGGACAGGAATGACGGGTCCAAATGTCTCCTCCCTCATGACTGCCATGTCGTGATTGACATTGGTGAGTAGAGTTGGAGCGACAAAGTTTCCCTCCGCAGGTGGATTCTGGAATGTGTTGTTTGATGGTGTTTCGTCTTTGGCACCTTTGGAGAGTGCATCTTGAATCTGGGCTTGAATTGCCTCTTTGGCTCGTGAAGATATGACAGGGCCAATGTGTGTCGACTTATCAGCCGGGTCTCCAAGCTTGTAACCTGAAAGGACTTTCTTGACTTCCGCAATGAAAGGGTCGTAGATAGACTCGTGGACGTAGACACGCTCGATGGCACAACATGACTGGCCTGAATTGAAAATGGCACCATCGACGATTTCTTCAGCCGCCCACGCAGGGTCAACATCCGATCGAAGGTATGCGGCGTCCTTTCCACCGAGCTCCAGACCAACTGTTAGGGATACTCGAGCGGCGGCAATTTTCTGGATTGCAATACCAGCCGCGACAGAACCAGTGAAGGCGACGTGATTGACATCAGGGGACAGGATAAGAGGTTGAAGATCGGTTGGGCTTCCACAGTGAAGATACTGAATGACGTGAGGGGGAAGACCGGCTTGGGTAAAGATGTCGAGAATATGCTCAACAATGGTAGGAGTTTGCGGAGATGGTTTCAAGATGACTGCGTTGCCGGCCAGAAGAGCGGGAATCAAGCTGTTGACCAGAATTAAATAGGGATAATTCCAGGCGAAGATGACCAGAGTGACACCGATAGGCTCCTTGCGCAAATATCTCTTGAAACCCTGCTCCACATCGCCGGGGTACTCTTGGTCGAGAACCTCTGGGGCAATTCTATTGAGATATTCGGCCCTTTTAACAGCAGTGGTGATCTCCTTTGCCGTGTAGGCAATGGGTCTGCCCATCTGCTCGGTGAGTTCTTGTGCAAGGACGTCTTGCTTTTGAAGGAGGAGTTCTAATGCCTTGGACACGATCTTGCGTCTGCTTTCGAGAGTCGGATGGGATTTTCGATAGGATCTGAACGCCTTCTGAGCGGCGGTCCCCAATTGAAGGATCTCGTCAGGAGGGAGGCCATGACGAGTCAATATGGGCTTGTTGGTCGTGGGAGAGATGGTTGTGATTGTTTCGGCGACCATGGTGAATACGAGGATGCTCGAGTCGTGATTAGGTCTGCTAGACTAGGTAGAGGAAAGGATGAGGAAGGACTGGATCTGGGTGGTATGTGAAGGGAGGCAGACTGTAAAAAGGTAGAGTTGCAATGGAATTCAATGAGAGTCGTTGACAATCGTAACAAAATGTGAAATGTGTCCCGCATCCGCATCCGTGGTGGTCGGAAGGCGCAATGATGACGCAGATCAGCGATCGCACTTGCCTCAAAGGTGGCGGAAGTCTCCGCGAGGTTTTTGGGGCACGTGATATTACATCTATCGTCCACGATCGCTTTATAGACTCAGGATGACCATGACTTTTTGGCTACTGAGCAAAGTAAAGATAAATTTCAGGATATATCGAGCTCAAGACAAGTCCTTGTCAACCGGACGACCCGCTCTCACTTTACCATCGATTCAGCAATCTCAAGTGTTAGAAATCGAACAAGATAAAGTGTGTGATCGTCTGCAGGTCTGGCAGACGCGACATAGGATCGCCTGACACTGCACCATCCCTCTCCAACTCCATTTGCATCGTCTTGGTCATGGCGACGTCGGCTCGACATATGCGCATCGTGACCCCGCCTGGTCTCAGCACTGGTGCCGCGATAGCCACTGAATGTTCGAAACATGCCAGCGCTGCCGAGAAGTTACCTCTCATCACCCAGACCCGGCCCAGCATTCTCAGCGCTGAGATGCGGATGAAGAGGAGACTATCCAACGGGATTTGCGGGTCTGTCACGTTCGGATCTGCGTTCTGGGTGTTTTGCGACAGTACATCCAACCGTCGCAGACAATCGGCCAGCATGCATTCCAACTTGACACTTGAGACACCCAGCACTAGTTCCGTACGAGCGAGCTCGAGGATGGCGATGATAGGCAAACTGGTGTTTAAACCCCAGGACTGTTCTAGCGAGGGAATCAATCGATTCAACATCAAGGCGGCTTCTTCAGCGTTGCCAGACTTGGCCAACACTCGACACCAGTACCCGTAGTGAATGGTAGGCTGGTAGGAGTGGGCTTCAAAAACTTGGGTCATCTCTTGTTGAATCGTAGCCTGGAGTTGGCCTCGCAATATGTTCTTTTGATTATTAGTTAATGGCAGTTTAAAGATGAGTGATATTGGGTGTTTCAAGCCTAGAGTCTGGCTTGCGAAGATGGAGAGGCGTTTCCCAAGAGAAGCACGTAGTTGTGGCAGTTGGTCAGTGGACGTTTCCATAGCCATATCCGCAATGAATGCATAGATCATTGGGTGCTGTGCGAGTAATAAGGATGTGGCCAGCGGTCGAATAGTCTCCCAGGTCTGATGAGCCTGGGCGGTAAGACCACCGGCGAGTAGCCCAGCTACTACCACAAGAGAACAGAAGAAGCTCAGCGGGCTTTGGTCATGGTTGAACCTACTAGCATGTTGAGATAACATTGATTTCCATCTAGTGTCGGCATTTCCGCGATAATACTGCGAGGTGATGGTGAAAGCCCGTTGAAAACATCGGTCGGATTGGTTAAGCCGAACGGCGGGAGCAGGAGCTTGACCGATCCGCCAGGCCATTTCAAATTGACGACCTGGACGTTGAGTCGATTTCGTTTTTCGAAGGCCTTGCGGTTTTGTGACCTTGTTACGAGCCTTCGGTCCCTTCTCTTGCTTATTTTTTGTCGCATCGTTGAGGCCCTTTTCGCCATGTTGTAGACTTTTCTCGCAGGAGATTACTGGGAGGCGAGTCTCGAGTGTCGACTGTTGACACTGAGCATAGCACTGCACATCGGTGCAGGAGGCATGAGTATCCGAGCTCGCTGCTAGGAACGAATGATCAGAGGGTGTAGAAAGAGCATGTGGAGGCCTGGTGGGATTTGCTTCATCCCTGGAAGTTGGCGAGCGTCTCGCGGGCAAAGATCCATGGCGAATGGTCAAGTCTTGTTCCAGATTGTTGGTATTCAGCGGGGAGTCTGTTGGGCCGGGGCGGAGTTGGCTATCAAGGTGGGGGGAGATGTGACCTGGATTGATCCGGTGAAGGCTCCATGTCTCGGCCATGCAGACCTCTGAAGGCAAATGTCAGGGTGCAAATCAGTAGCTTTGTCTCCCGGGTTGAAGCACTGCGGACCAGAAGAAATCTATACTTTTCAACAGTATTCAATGACAATAAATGAGTAGATCGTGTTGGAAAGACCACGCAAGATCAGGACTAAGCGTATTAGTCGACCGAAGCGGTTAAGATTAGGCCAAGTTCAGCCTGGACCCTGTGATAATGGTCACATAGGGCTGATCGACTGTGTCAAAAGAGGAAACGTCGTATTGGCAGTGGGTGTTGAGACTTGGCCTGCGTTAATGATCAACTTCAATGTCTGTGGAATCTGTAAGGAAGATGATAGCGTCGGTGATATGTCAAGATTAGGATACTAGTGAGTAAGGAACGCGGTTAGTATGAGAGGAGACTACAGCGATAGACAGAAGATGGACCCGGTCAGACTTTGGCCCGAAAAGAAAGTCGGCCCTTCTGTTTGCCAAGTTGTCGCGACAATCCTACCGGTAGCCAGTTGCGGCATGGAAGTGAAGATACGACCGCCGACGATGACATTGTGTGACTAAGCAGTCGTGGCAGCTCGGTCTTGACACCCAAATTGTACTGCCAACAAAATCCAGAGGAGACTAGCAAAAGCTTGATCGATGGGCTGGAGGGAATAAGGATGATGTTCCTGTCAACTAGCCTTTGTGTCGTTAAACCCTATGGTGAAGATGACAAAGGATGGATCGAGACCCTGTGATGAACTAACTTGAAGTAGTGGACGGTTGGACGGTTGAACGGTTTGACGGTTGGATTTAGGGCCTTGTTCTGTTTTGTTGTTGAGATGTTGCGCCAAGCCTGGCTGATTCCCTCGTACTTGCCTTGATTGTATCGTAATTCCTCTGTGCCTTCCCAGATTTCTATTCGTGAATGGACGAAAGACGGCAGGAACCCCGAACAACCATTCGCTCTTGCCTGACGATGAACATGAAAACTTCTTCTCGTCTACTGATCCTGCAGCTTCTGCAGCTTCTGCAGCTTCTGCATGCGCCAACCGCTTTAACGAGCGTGACAAGATGACTGCTGGCGCAACTTGCTGCCTTCGTAATCTTTGTCCTTTTGTTGGCTTTCTTACTTCAATTCCTCGGCTCGCATCAATACGATTAGCGATTAGCGAAGCTCCTTTGGGGGCCGATGTCATCTCATTTCACTGAAACCACCCACCCTTCATCCACCACAGCATCAAGCCCGTCACCGTGTCGTCCTCCCCAGATGACAAACGCATTACCGCCTTGATCAGTCCAGTTGTCACTTCCAAAGCCCCGAAGGCCAGAGGGCCAGTTGATCTGTTCATCGTCGGACCTTTCCCCCGGTTGCTCCTCCACCTCACATTTGGCCCATGTATGCTTCCCTGAAGACCATGAGTTCTTTGTCTGATCGCTGACAGTATCTCGAATCTTGTCCTTGATACTTGCGGCTGATGTCTGCTCCGAATCAATCTGGAATGACCAAAAGTCGTTCATATCTCCAGATCCGCCGACCTGACCCATGAAATATAGCAAATACTGTCGTCCAGCTCCAGTGGTGATGGGAATAACACTCGCACCTGATCGAGGCATGGGCAGCTGGGCCCCCTCTGTCTTGGAGCTGCCATGCTTAGGCTTATCACCTTCAGTTGCTGCAGGGTCCGATGCCTCTGTGCCAAAACTAATCACCTGCCACTCGCCAATACTCTTGACTAGTAAGTCTGAAGATGAAGGCGAAGATGATTCACCACTTGGCTCGTCAAGATCCAGGTATAGCACTCGGCCGAATCCATCTCCCAATCGCCATAGCCTGCCATGACGGTAAGTCATTGCTCCCTCCCCAGCAATTTCCGCTGGCCCAGGTTCAGGAATTTCTGGCAGTCTAGTCCACACACGACTGCCCACGTCAAAAGCCCACGTGTCCCGGCATTCGGTGGTCCCAATCCGACCACCATGCACAATGATCGTTCCGTGAGCATCAATGATAGGGCTACCTGGTAGTGAATTGGGTTGCGGAAAGGGTGATGCGACTGCTGTATGAAAAGCTCGTGGAGGTGGCACACCATCCAAACATTTCGGTAGGTCAGCCTGCAGCACATGATATGAGTTTGTCAACGTGTCAAAGACAACGAAATCCTCTGAACAGAGGGTTTGATTAGAGAGATTCACGCCACCCCACACATAAAGCTTGTCATCGACAGCCGTTGTGGAATGTCCGCTTCTGGCAAAATCTGCAGATTCTGACAGACTCGGTGAGTCAATCATCTTATCTGCCAGAGGACGATGGGTATCTTTGGGCTCTGGGATGATTGTTTGAAAGTCCTGTGGGCTCAAGTCACCTTCACCGTCAGCTGAAGAAGCAACGGGTAAAGTGAGGGCGGCAATTGAACTGTAGTCTTGATCCAGAGATGGTGCAGCCTGGCCACCGATGAGATACACCTTTCCCTTGACAATATTCACCGAATGACCCGCACGAGCGAGCAGTTCCTTTTGAGTGGGAGAGGTGATCTTGCGGAAATTCAGATGCAGAGGGGCAGTTGATCTCGCCACTGCTAGAGCTCCCAATGCAGCCCCTTCGACGGCTGTTTCCACTGCGTAAAATCCTGCCACGGCTTCAGCCATTGTCGATGGAAAGCCACGTTTTTGTTTCGCTGTTCTTGTTTTCTGTCAATGCCAGTAAGGTTGGAGGTTCAACTTGGAAGATCAACAATTTTCGATGTCGTCTGTTTACCAGGATGACATGATGTCATAAAAGTGGTCATATAAATAGTTTTGTGGATTCAAAGTATGGAGCGAGAGAATCGTAGAGTCAAAGACACGTTTTATTGAATCTTTTTGTATAAACTCGGATATCTAATGCAATCGCTTGCTAAGAACCAAACCAGACCATTTTGCCTTGGTAGCGACACCATGCGTCTTGTAGAAAATCAGGAAAACCACCCCCTCAAGCAGCCACTTTCGCCAAAGCAGACAACTCCTCCAAGCCTTTTGCCTCTCTAAACGAATTCGTATGTCTTCCCATAATCCAATCCTGGACCTTGATCGGCTCATACTTTGCCTTTCCCATCTCATCCCGACATCCCGGCAAACAATCAATGACAAAATCCGGATTTCCCGAGTAAAAAAACGGCACACTGTACCTCTCCCTCCCACTCTTATTGATCACCCTGTGCAAATTTGACACATATCGATCATTCGACCACCTCATCATGACATTACCCAAATTCACCACAAACGCCCCCTTTGTCGGCTTGACATCAATCCACTCTTTCGTCTCCGCGTCAAAAACCTGCAATCCACCCACTTCATCCTGAAGCAATAGCGTCACACTCCCGAAATCCGTATGTGCACCGATTCCGCGTTCATCTGCACTGGCGTCGGGTGCTTGCGGCGGGTAATGTAGCAGACGCAACACGGCGGCTGGTTCGGTGCAGAATGTTTGGAAGAAATCCTCGGAGAGGTTCAAGGTCAGGGCGATGACGCGCAGAATGTTTTCTGCTAATCGAGTCATGGTGGCGTGGTATTCGTCGACGACTTGTTGGAATTGAGTGGGGTTGGGCACTTGTTGTGGGTAGACGTTTTGACCGCAATGGATGCGGTTTTGGAGCACGTAGGGGTGCGTTGGGGCCAGTTTGCGTCCGATGAAGAAACCTTCTTTCAGGTCGCCGGCGGTTTTGCCTTCAAAGTTTTGCGAGCGGAGACATTCGTACCCGAGTTTGTTGGGGTGGTGGGCTGGTTTTGATGTGTTAGTATATAGTGGTCCTTTGAGTATGAGTATCAGTGAATTGTGACTTACTCTTATCGAGTTTCTCTTTTTCTTCCACGGGGAGAGAGAAGAAGTCTTTTGATTGTTGGAAGATGGCGTCTTGAAGTTCTTCAGATACCCCGTGGTTGGTGATTTGGAAGAATCCCTTTTCTAGACATGCTCGGCGTACTTGATCGACGAGGACTTGTTTTTGGGCTTTGTCGGTCGAGTAGAATGCTATGATGTGTGTTAGGTGGGCTTTTTTGGTGATTTGATGGGTTTTGGATAGATGGGGGAAAAGGGTCACGTACGGGAAAAGTCGATGATTGGAGGTGCGCCTGCGACGGGAACCTCTTCATGGACAACGCTTAATCGGGCTGTTTTAAAGGGTAGTTTGGTCGTGGTCGTCGAGGTTAAAGGGCTGAATAGTCCGTGGGGATCGCGAGTCATGGGCTCTTGAGTCTGGATGGCGATCATGATGGATTTGTATGATGTGATGTGTTGTGGTCTATATTGTATATCTCAAGCACCGAAGGCTGATTGATAGTGGTAGGAGCAGTGGCAATGGCAGTGGAATCTGTTTGACTGATCCAGGAGTTTGTTGATGTCGACATGGCTAGTCGGGAGTCCATGGTCTCTCTATATAGACAACACCCTCATCTTCCAAACCACCCAACACCATGATCCATCGCAATCGTTACATTGTGAGAAATTTCCATTTCGATAGCAAAGAATACCATTGCGCGGTTTTGCCAGATCCAGATTCGATAGTTGTCGACATTCACTGCGGAACCAATCAATCGTTCCATAGACACGGGAAGTTCATGGTTGGCAGTGTCTGTGCTGGGCTTCTGGACTCAAGGTCTGTGGCTTCTCCCTCCACATATGTCATTGGGTCCGTGCGTCTGGTTTATTTTGGGGAGAGACTTTGCCCAGAGCCACAGTGTCCCTCTCCCGTCTCGCATCGAAGAAAAGCATCGTGCTCTTGGACGAATAGCGTGACGGGACGACTCTCACTCAAGCTTTTGGCGCGCCCCGGATTCGGAATTCCCATGCGTGCCTGGTGGAGGGCAGGGTTTGTTCTTTGGGAATAGGGCGGCCGCAATAAGCTGCTGAGCCACCGTGCCAGTACTACCGTCACTTAACTGGGTTGTGCTGTGTGTTTCATCGTGCTGTGCTGTCGCTTGCATGCCTCGAGGCTTTCCCCGTCATTCAGCCTAAAATCCCACTCATGTAGCTGTGGCTCAGTTAAACAATGGTTGGTGACGACAATGTGGACTTTGAAATCACGCATATTACAACCTCGGGGTGACGCAAGCGGTGGATGATATCAAAACAAATCAAACGCGTGTCCGGCTTTTGGTGTTGCTATTCTGGAATTCGACACCAACTTACATGTGGGGAAAAATGAAGCTGGTCACTGGCGCAACACCTCCAGTGGATGAGAGGAGAGAGACGTAGAGAGATACACGATGGAGGTTACGATGATGATGGTAAGAGATAGAGGGTCATCTTCGATTCTAACAAGTTTTGGCTGAAGTACATCGTCAGTGTTATACACGTTTCGTTGGGATGTGTCCATCACTATCATCATCGCGATCTAGTTGTGGCTGTTTATTACAGATGCCATTGCTCCCCAACAGCCATCTGACATGCCGGTCTTGGGCACGATATCACTGCGCCTCCGATGTCGCAGTAACGTCCGTCCAAGGTTCTTCCCTTGAGGCGATGGTGACTGGATTTGGGAGTCGCTCTGCGTCTCTGACGTTCACCGTTGCCCACGTGACCGTGGCGTAAAGCGATCCGGTCAAGGAAACGATCTGGAGGACATGCATTTTGACCACTGTAGTCGAGACAAACGGCATCGAGCGGGAGTGATGCTATGCAGCTGCAGCCTGAGCATCCCCAGTCCTCGACAAGGTGCAGAGTGGGTTCGTAAATCAATGCCCGTGTCCATCGTCTTGGGGTTCCGGAGGATCGAGTTTGATCAAAGTGTCGATTCTCATGATGGCGATACATGCCTCGACCGCACTCTTGAGCTGCTTCACCTTGCTGATGCTGGGCTCCAGGACGCCCATCTTGACCACGTCCACTACTTTGCCTCGCATCAGGTCCAGACCATAGTTTTTGTACTGTCGTTTCTTGGCAATGTCCTTTTCTCTCTCATTGGCATCCCCATCCTGTACTCGCTGGCTTAGAGCATGTCTGAAACGCAGCTGAGCAACAAGATCTGACGAATCCTTTGCGGCATTGACCGCTAGAGTCTTCGGCACCACAAGAAGCGACTGTGAGAATTCTCCTATTGCCAGCTGCTCGCGAGATGACACAGTCATAGCAAATTCTTCCAAATAAATGTGGAGAGCGGTCTCGACAGCTCCGCCTCCAGGGACAATACTGCCCGACTCGAGTGTGCGCTTGACAGCCGATAATGAATCATGCACCGATCGTTCCATCTCGTCCAGTTGGTATTCATTTGAGCCTCGCAGGATGATGGAAGCCGACGAAAACGCCTTGGTGCCTTTGACGAGAATGCATTCGTCATCCGAGATCCTCTCCTGGACCACCTCTTCGGCGTAGCCAAGCGACTCTTTTTCAAATTTCTCGTCACCATTGAGATCTGAAAGGGTGCTGATCAAAGTGGCTCCGGTGGCCTTGGCTATCCGCCTAAGATCCTCCTTCTTGCACCTTCTGACTGCCATGGCACCTCGTTCGACAAACATCTTGAGGACAAGGTCTTCAATTCCCTTGGTCGTGAGAACAACGTTTGCGCCAGCCTTGAGAATCATGTCCACTCTCTCAAGAATGATGCCGGATTCTCTCTCTCTGATCTTTTCGAGCTGTTGTGGGTCTTCGACGGTGATCTGAACTCCGAGTTTCATTCTCTCCTTTTGTAGATTCATGTCCAAGCAGGCGATCTTGGCGTCGGTGATCCTGGTCTTCATGGCCTGTGACGCCACTGTGCAGTTCAAAGCGTAACCCTTGACGAGGATCGACTCTGTGGCACTCTTGCCATGGGCTTTGAGGATGTTGACCGCCTTGACGGGATATTTTGTTTCGTTGCGTTGGATGTTGACTGACTTGACTGATTGCATAGCGTCCACGACCATGTTGGAGAAGAAATCTGCATCGGCCCCGATGATTTTGCTGGACATTGATGTCTTTGCGATGTTGATCAAACTCTCCCGGCCTAGTGTCTCGACCTTTGTGGCAATGTTCTCTTGCATGTACTTGACCGCTTCTCTCAGAGCCAAACGATAGCCGGTGATGATGACTGTGGGATGAATCTTGTTCTTCATCAACTCATTGGCTCTTCTTAAAAGTTCTGCGGCGATGAGTACAACAGAGGTAGTGCCATCTCCAACTTCCTTATCTTGTTGCTGTGCCAGGTCAACTAGGATCTTGCCTGCGGGGTGCTCGACGTCGAGGAGGCTGAGGATTGTAGCGCCATCATTTGTGACTGTGACGTCTCCGATATCATCGACCATCATCTTGTCGAGTCCTGACGGACCAAACGAGGATTTGACGACATTGGCGATTGCCTGGGTTGCCAGGACATTCTGATCGCGAATGTCAGAGCCACTGATCTTGGTTCCGCCCAGGAAAAGGGTGCCAGCGTTCCGAGGGCCTTCAAAGATCCCGGCCATGATTGAATTCGACTCAGAAACAGGTAGGGATGGGAGGTTTGCGGAGTGCGGCGAGGGATGGTGATGGATGGTCGACCGAGAGATTATCAAGCGGCAGGCTGCGTTCCTGCGTTCCTGCCTTTGTCTGATGAAAATCATCGGCGCCAAGACTTGGGAATAATTTTGGGCAGGAACGGAAACGCGGGGCAAATTGACCCTGGCAATTGGCAGGCGCGACCCTCTCCTGCGATTTACCACAACCGCAGTCGGTCTGCTTTTGACTCATCCAACAATCTGCCCACCTCACCCTCTTAATACCATCACTCCCTGTGTCGGTAATCTTAAGATTCGTCCCAGGCTGTAGGCCATACCGACTTCATGTCTCACTCACGCAATCCCTCCAAGGCTGAACTTCCCACAAGGGAGAAGGAGGAACAGCCAGCATCCGCCGATAAGCCTACACCCAAGGAAAAGAAGCCCAAACCAAACAAACCCGTTGGCAAGCCAGAAGCCAAATTGCCCCAAGCCAAAGCCGCAGGCGGAGGCGGAAAGTCCAAGAAGAAAGAGGGCGCAGCCTTGATTGGTATCGATGTCGAGAAAGAGAAGGACTTTCCTGATTGGTATCAACAAGTCTTGACCAAGGGAGACATGCTTGACTACTATGACATTTCAGGGTGCTACATTCTCAAGCCTGCATCTCAATTCATCTGGGATGAGGTTCGTGCCTGGTTTGACTCTAGGATCAAGAAGATGGGCGTCAAGAACTGCTCCTTCCCATTGTTCGTGTCGGAGGATGTCTTGACCAAGGAAAAAGATCACATCGAAGGTTTTGCAGCTGAAGTCGCATGGGTCACCCACGGCGGTAGCACCAAGCTCGACAAGAAAATCGCAATCCGACCGACCTCCGAGACCGTCATGTACCCATACTACGCCAAATGGATCCAGAGTTATCGAGATCTACCATTGAAGCTGAATCAATGGAACTCGGTTGTGCGATGGGAGTTCAAGAACCCTCAACCTTTCCTTCGTACGCGGGAGTTCCACTGGCAGGAAGGCCACACTGCTCATCTGACGGAATCCGACGCGGGCAAAGAGGTCCTTGAAATCCTTGATCTCTATGCCAGCGTCTACGAGGACCTGCTTGCTGTTCCCGTCATCAAAGGTCGCAAGACTGAGAAGGAAAAGTTTGCGGGAGGTTACTACACTACTACGGTCGAAGGATACATTCCAGCCACCGGACGTGGTATCCAGGGAGGCACTTCGCACTGCTTGGGTCAAAACTTCAGCAAAATGTTCGGTATCAGCGTCCAGGACCCCAATGCAAAGACGGAGGAAGAGAAGAAGAACAACCTGTTTGTCTGGCAGAACTCTTGGGGCTTGTCCACTCGAGTCATTGGTGTCATGGTCATGATTCACTCGGACGATCGTGGACTGGTCCTGCCACCGCGGGTGGTGGAAACCCAGGTGGTGATTGTACCAGTTGGCGTGACCGCCAAGACCACGGACGAGGAGCGGGAGGCCTTGTACAAAGAGATCGAAGGATTGAAGGAAATACTCAAGGCTGTCAACGTCCGAGTTGAAGCTGACTTCCGTGAAGGATACTCTCCAGGGTACAAATTCAACGACTGGGAGCTGAAGGGCGTTCCTCTCCGACTTGAATTTGGACCTGGCGAGAGCAAGGGTCACTTTCTTACCACTTCGAGACGAGATCTTCCCAAATCCGAAGGCAAGGGCCAGATTGCCATCAGCGAACTCAACACTGCCGTGCCTGAATTGCTGGAGACCATTCAGAAGGACCTGTTTGCTCGAGCCGACGCCACATACAAATCTCACATCAAGAAGATCACCAACTGGGATGAGTTTGTTCCGGCATTGAACGACAAGAACGTGATTCTTCTTCCATCCTGCTTGACCGAAAAATGTGAAGATCAGATCAAGGAGCTTAGTGCACGCAAAGCCGAGGAGCAGGCCGGTGTACCTGAAGACGAGCGTGCCCCCAGCATGGGTGCAAAGAGTCTCTGCATTCCATTCGACCAACCTGAGGGAATTGAAAAGGGAGTGACGCCATGCGGAAACCCCTTCTGCTCCAACAAGGCTGAGGCATGGTGTTTGTTCGGACGATCATACTAGAATCGCTAGAGAACGGAGGTGCTGATGAATAGAAGTGAGCAAGATGACATGAGATGAGTTGACGATACCAAAGCAAAGATAAAGTCACAGGGGACGACGATTCAAGGACTCTGAGAAAGATGCAATTGATTGATTGGGACTATCACGAGTCCAAATCAAGTAGCGACTGAGTGCGTCCATGTGCAACCAATTGGCTATTTCGACCAAACAAATCAAAGGCATATCATTTCATGCTGCCTGACCGTCAATTCGTTCAATGTGCATCATGGGTGGTGATTTCAATGATTGGTGGGAGATAAAAAAGGAGCAACAGGTCAAAGATTCGCCAGCAGCGTCGGTGCGTCGGTGCGCTAGACATGTACTTCCAGTAGGTACTAGGCAGGTAGAAAAGGCGTGCAAGCCTCAGACTTGTATGGACCTGATCTCTTTATCAACTTTCCAACAAACACTTGATCTGGCTATTTAATTATGAGGGCTTTGTTATCTACGACTGTTGAGGTACCGTAGTTTCGCAGCCAAACTTATCAGGTCGAAGGATGTGCTTGTAATCTCTATTTTATGCGCATAAGACACATAAGATATAGTATGTTTCTCAACTACATCGCCACAACACCGGTAGGAAAGTCGTCCATAGGTCACTCGTTTAATTGGCAGGGATATTACCGTACCTATTTTATGTATGTACTCGTTAATCCCTCCTGGAAATGATCCGGGTGACACTCATCCTAGCCTCCGGAGCCATCCCGTGCTCTTCGATTCCGACTTCGAGTCCTCTATTCGTCGCTAATGTTGCTTGCGAGCTCCAAGTTGGCTTTCGGCTGTCAAATCCTTAATCTTCATCATCAACATCATATATCGGGCCAATGACAGACGGAAGTTGATGCCCAGGTCAGATACGAAAGAAACAACCTTAGAAACGAGTTCATTTAGGAGAAGACTCAAGTCACGCCTGTGAGACAACAGACTGCTCAGTTCCACTTGAATTCAGTCTCTTGCGAAACCTGACCCTCCCATCACTATTCTGAGGGCTTGCTACTATGGACGTCACCAAGGTTGCCCTGGTGACTGGTGCTGGTAAGTGTTCAATTACCAGGTTATATCTTCGAAGCTCATAGCGACCAGCAAGCGGCATTGGCCTGGCACTTACCCAACATCTCCTCGGTCGAGGCTACAAAGTTGGTCTATGCGATGTTGACGAAGAAAAGGGTTCCGCATATGCCACACAGTTTGGCCCAAATGCTCATTTTGTACGCACCAACGTTGCGAGCTACGAAGATCAACTGGAGGCGTTTCGGCAAATTTGGGACAAATGGGGACGACTAGACTTTGGTATGCTCACAAGATATCTTCAGCACTACCAAGTATTGATTTGACCCTCTGCACAGTGGCCGCGAACGCTGGAATTGTCGACTCATTCAACATGTACGCTGTCGGTTCGAAGGACACCAATAACACACCACCGACGAAACCCAATCTCAAAACCATTGACATCAACTTGACTGGTGTAATCTATACCACGGTTCTGGCTCAACATTACTTTTCTCGCAATAATTCGCCTGGAGGGAAAATTATTATCACTGCCAGTTCCGCAGCACTATACCCTCTGGAAGTGGGACCACTTTATGCTGCTAGCAAATCTGCAGTAGGTCAAACAAGTACATATCTTCAAGCGAGGGCATGCCGACTGACGGTGTTAGATCCCTGGCCTGGTGCGATCACTGGCCTCACATTTGAACGATGTCGGTGTCAGCATCAACTGTATATGTCCAGGAGTGGTCGCTACAGGACTGACCGAATCAATGCTCAGCCTTTGGCCTAAAGAAAAACTCACACCGTACACCACTATTATGAAAGCGTACGACCGTTTCCTCGACAGGGCTGAGACTGGATGCGTTGCAGAGATCAGTACCGAGAATATCTATTTGCGAGATCAATATGCTTATGGCGACGAAGTGCAGGAATGGATTTGTTCCAACTTTCCCAGACTCGCACAACAGGCATCTGTCTTTGGTGGTAAGTAGCCGTCGGGTTTCCAATACTACCTATTTCCTAACACTTGTCCTCCTTCGGACGCCACACTCTCTGCCGTAATGTATTTGGTGTGAAAATCTATAGATGTGATACTCTTGGTGCCTGGCTAGTCTCTCTTAGTCAACGCCTCTACTGAATTCGGATACAATTACTTCCGGCCCTGGTCATAAGGTTGTTCCCCGTCTTCGCCAAGTGCGCGAACATCGATGGGTCTAGGCAACTGACGGAATATTCCCATGGTTGGTCGCGTATGTACATAAGTACTGCTGTTACGGGACGGCTCCGGTAGCCTGCCTGCCAGCTCAATGGGGTATCTATGCCTCCATTTGAGAGAAGGTTAAGTTCAATGTATACTCCACGTCTTCAATCTGGACGATAATCTCAACCTCTACGTTTGGGTTCGGCTGTTTTCCGCATTTTATGTGACGCTAATTTGCAAAAGATTTGGAAAACAGGAGTCGTCCGGACTACCCCGAGGAGGAATTGCCTGGCGATAAGCTGCCTGTTCCGTACATTAGAAATATCGAGGATGAGCCATGGAATGTAGACTGATCGAGGTAAGTGGGTGAGAATTAGCATGGATTTGAATTCGCAGAACACTCAGATATAGTGCTTTATAGACGGCCATGGTATACAAAATCGAAATTGCGAGGCAGTGTATCGTGACGACCAAGAATTGAAATCCATCGCACCTATAATTGAAAGTCCATGTCCAGGGGTGGGCCTACCCACGACTTCCATGAGTCCCAATCGGCATCCATTAGATTAGGTAAGCCTGCCTCTTCGAACAAAGAATCTCGGAAAATGTCACCGTTGATTGCAGGCAAACCTGTCTGACCGTTTCGGGTGCTCGGTCGGTTGGGGTGATTGGGTGTCATGAGTCCAGAAGACTGACCGCGGCATGTTGATTTCTCCAATTGTGACAGAATCGAGTGACACAGTCCAGCTGTTGTAATTTGACCGACGGCTCGCTCAAGACAATGAAGCACTTTGTGCCAAGTGCCTTCTAGTTCCATTTGATTGACACTCTGAAGTCCGACGGAGCACTTGCGGCCAGCTGCCAAAACGGTCGATGATGCATACAAGACTGCTATTGTGTTAGTGGAACGAGGGAAGGCTGGAAGAGGGTTACATGTAGGAGTCCGAGCTCACATGAAACGGGATGCCACCAAGGCGGAAGAAAGCTATCGAAAAGTCGTAAATTAGTGCCTCAATGTCTGCCGTGTGGATAGAGGACGACCTGACTCACTCTGAATTCTCGATGAGGTTGTCACAGAGGATATTGGTGAGCTCCATAGCCGACCGAACGCAGATGGCCGCCGAGCTCTGAAGGATTGAGGAACCGACAGAGTCATCTTGCCGATTATTTTGATTGACGGAGTCATCTGTCAGGTCCAATAATCGAGCAAGCAACGGCCGGTAGATCAGAAGTTTGGTAAATAAAAACCTGACGGATGAAGGTTCAGATGAGCTGCTATATTCTTCTCGGAAGTGTCAAACTCACCGACATCGAAGGACTGATGCTTGCAAAACCAGTTCCCTACGTCCGCCCACCGATGCTGGAGCTGGAAGACTGGATTTCAAAGAGGAGGGCAGGTGCTCCCAGTAACCATTCAGTCGGGCTTCGGCCTCGACTAATCCTTTAAGATTTAAGTCTTCGTTGGTAGTGTGAATCGTAGAGGCCACGGCGTCACTCCGTCTTGAGTCGGTGTAGAAGCGATCCATGACGTCGGACAATATATCGAAAAGCCGTGTGGTGCTGATGAAGAAGGCCTGTAGGGACGGCCTAGACAAGGGTTGTTTGCCATACACATTGGGTATAGCCGACAGGTATTCATCGTCAATTGCCGTAGGTAGTGGAACTGGGTCCATGGCCAGCTCATGGGCTGTGGAGCGAAGACCCAAAGTACCAGCAATAATTCTGCACCGAGTCAGCCACAGGTTACGCTCGTTTTTGTATGGTTAACACAGACCGATCCATAAGAGCACATCCATGCCACAATCGACGAGCCATCTCTTGATCACGCTGACTCCATGTCGTGATATCCGAACCTCCTTGGTGAATACCTATGCCTTGGGCAATTCGCACAGCTGTGCCGACGGCAATCCAGCATGGCCAAGGTTCATTGGCGCTCTGGAGATACTGAGCCATCAAAAGCCAGGTCTGAACGGTTTCTAAGGTTCCAGGTGACAGGAAGTCAAACTGCAGGAGCTCACGAGCTCGTGCAATAAAAGAAGTCGAGGAGGCTTCCCTGGCTTTAAGCGATGTCTTTCCACTCACTCTCGATGAGATTGCGAAGATTATATTCAGCAGACAGTGGAACCCGTCATCCGGCGGTGGTGAATCGCTGACCCACAGTTGCTCGTATCGCTCCTGGAAAGACGGTCGGTGAACAAAAGGGAAGAACGGCAGGATGTCGGTCCAATACAATTGTAGCAAAGAGTCTGCCGTCGATCTGACGGGAAGGAGGTATTCAGGTGAGCTGATAGCTCTGCCCTCGGACGTCCCGCGGAAACGTTTTGGTTTGTGGATTTGAATCCTCTCGCCGATGGACTGCAAATGATTGTGAGAACCCAGTAGTTTGCATGTTTCTCCCCAAAACCTGGCAGATGCGAAACCTTGCTCCACGCTGAGTGGTGCAGGGCTTTGCAACTCGCTTCTTTGTGGGCTCAAGGCACTTGACAGATACAGGCTCTGATCCGAACCGATATCAGCTGCGGAAGTCGATGGGAAACGTAGACTCGAGGACTCTAGTCCGTGGGAATTGAGCTCTGGTCTGATAACAGCGGTCTCGCTGTGACGCGAATGACTTTGCGTTTCAGTCTCTAAATCAAATGGTCCATCAGGTGCGGTATAGCCCAAAGCATGATTTTCATGGTCCTGGGTGACGAGGGCGGAATGGTCTGCCTCCAAGGTCGACTGCTGTGTCTGGTCTGTTGTCGTATCGCTCAGGTTGGCGTCCAGGGTTGGGTTCTTGTTCTTGCTGTTTAGGGCACGGATTTTCTTTTCAAGCTCGATGATGTACTGCCTAGCTTCATGCTCAGCATTCCTGGAGCGAAAGCTGCCTGAGTCGCCCGAAGACTGACCTTTGAGCCAACTCGCCACCCGTGCTCATGTATGTACATTCTGGGGGCTGACGACCTCTTCTATGACAAGGACCACACACTGTCATCTCGTTAGTCTGATATTTCGGGCCTCAATATCTCATTTTGTGGGCAGACCAGGACGTGTCCCGTCGCATCGGATTTTTCGATGCCTGGGATCGAATGTTAGCGGCCAATCACAGCAGGAACAAGGGGCAGCAGTTGAGACAAACCGACAGGGCTCACAAGCCTCGGAAATCTTTGTTCTTTTCGTAGGTCTCTTGCCTGTCATGGTGCTAGTGATCAATGTATGAGGACGTGGACAAGGTCTTCGCTGGTGTGTTTGTCTTCTAACCGAGCCGAGGTTGTATTCATGTCTCCACAGGGAGGAACATGACCGTGAATGCAACAAATGGTTTAGCCTAAACACTTGTGAAAGATCATTTTCTTCCCATCGACTGAAGGAGAGAAGCAACAGTGCAATGTCGAAGAGACGATTATCACATGGTCGAGTATTCTCGAAAGCTGAGATTGAACAAAGCTTAGCTCTGGATATTCAAGACCCCATCCCCGCGCTCCGAAAGATGGAGAAGCAGCTTTCGCTCTATGGAGTGGAGAGGGTTGGCGCTTATGATCACAGTCCTCGCAAACACGGCAAACACGGTAAACAGGTACAATAAGTGCGTTACACCGTTGTTGATTCTAGATAACATGCCCACTGACGACGATAAGTCTACCCTTGTGGGGAGTATGAACTTCACTGACCTTCCACCAAGTCAAGTTGGCCATTCTCTCGTGGAATTATTACCTTATCTGCCATCAACACAGTGACGGCGTTCCAGACTCAGAGACGATGACCAGGTCGGTGCTTCTGGAATAGAGCGATCGTATGCGTTTGAAGGTCTCTGCTGATGTGATTTGACTCACGTACGACGCTCCAGGCACGCGGTCCGATCGACTGAGACCGATGTTGGAGACAGGATGAATTCCGGACCGGCAGTGGATAATAGGTCGAATTGCCGATATTGTAGAGCCTGTGGGCCAGTTTCAGTAGCTAGGAGAAGTATTGCAGCGGATTAGATCCCGGCAACGAATGGTGTTCCGTTTGTCAATCCTCATCCTGCCCCATGGCTCTCCTGAGTATTCTCTTCACCTCCACCTCTCCACACATATGTGTAGAAAACTGTGGAGAAGGGCTACAGAAACGGATCTTTTCCGGGCCAATGCGGCAGCATCCAATCAAGGTTCGCTATCCACGCCTGCGGCGTTGTCAACACCGACTTCTTATTGAATTCTGCTCCCCATATAGTCACACTGAAAGAGCAGCCATATGTGCCTTGCAGACATGTTGCTTGTACAGGTCTCCTGCTGTTCATGAATGCGAATGCACTGTGCTCTGAGAAGGAGACTATGTCGACGAAGTATTGTGTCATGAGCCAGAGTATGGTTAACTAAGGAAGCGGATACCTTGCGGCAAAGTTGATCCGAATGAAATGATTCCCCAGACGGAGCAAACCCGTGCCTTGGCAAGACTATTCTCGTATGCACTCCGGGGTTGACGGGATCTGAACGACGTTGTTGCGGCATGATCTTTGCTACATATGCGAAGAGAAGGCTTCCGACGCTTCAATAATTCCTTCTCTTGAGGTCTGTTTGCACCAAACCCCGTTCTGGACAATTTCATTTGAGATCGACCAGGCTCGCTAGTCACCCAGTTGCAGTCATGGATGCACCAACTCCAGCAAACAAAGACATCGCCATGGAGCACGTCGAGGATGGTGAACTGCCTCAATCGATCGATGCAAAGTCAGAGATTGTCGAAGATGACATGCCTCTCGACCAGCAGCGCCGAATCTTGCGTCGAATTGACATTCGCGTCACTGTCGTTACAGGAGCCTTGTTCTTCATCAGCTTGTTGGACAGATCCAATCTCGGAGCTGCTGCCATTGCAGGGTTCGTGGAAACGTGCCCTCACTCTTGCTACTAGTCTCTAATACCTCGAGCAGAATGACGGTAGACCTTAACCTCGCTATCGAGAACCGCTTCAACCTTGTGGCCATGATCTTCTTCGTCCCCTACATCATCTTTGAGTTCCCCGGTGCGGTGTTGGTGCGAACCATGGGCCCAAGAATATTTCTCGCCGGGATCTGCGTGCTTTGGGGCGTCTCAATGCTGTGCTTTGGCTTTGTCCAAAACTGGGTCCAACTTGTTGGATTGCGTGTCTTGCTTGGAGCCTTTGAAGCTGGCTACGTAGGTCATCCTTCTTCGTTTTATGCAGAGCAGCTTCTTCATCAACACAGAAACTAATCAGAGGTCGCATAGTTCCCGGCATGTATCTATCTTGTCAGCACTTATTACACTCGATTCGAAGTGCAGAAACGCTTTGCAGCGTTCTATCTCATTGCAACAACAGCTGGGGCATTCTCTGGTGTATGTGTAGCCGAACGACCCAGGCATATGAACAGACACTGATATCACGTGCAGATCCTTGCGTATGGATTAATGCAGATGGATGGACTGGCTGGGAAAGCCGGATGGCGATGGGTGAGTAGAACAGCTCACCTCAGCGGACCTCTCTTGCCAACAAGTTGGATAAATGGAGACACGACCAGCTGCTGACCAAAGACGCCGAACTAGATTTTCATCATGGAAGGCATCCTCACTGTTGTAATTGGTGCGATTGGATACTTCCTACTCGTGGACTTCCCCGACAAGGCCCACCAATCGATCAAGTTCCTCACGAAGGACGAGGCGGCCTGGGTTATTCGACGCATCCAACGAGATCGTAACGATGCCGAAGCAGAGAAGTTTGACATACGCAAATTCCTGGGGGCAGGCAAAGATGTCAAGTTATGGTGCTTCTCCCTCATCTTCTTGTAAGTTCGCCCTCAGGGACGGGTGCGAATGCACACCTTGTCGTTGTCGCTGACGCAGTCCAGATGCCTCACAACCGTATCCTACGCCGTCACATTCTTCCTGCCCATTATCCTCCGCAATAACCTCGGGTTCAGCATTGCGGCCGCCCAATGTCTAGTTGCACCACCATGGGTCTTTGCAGCTTTCGCGATGTTTTTCTGTGGATGGCTTGGCGATAAATACAGAATCCGTGGCCCCATCATCCTCGTAAATTCCGTGATCGCAATAGTCGGCTTGATAGTCATGACCTGGGCCCCTGGAAATGGAGCCAAATACTTCGGTTCGTTCCTTATCCTGGGCGGTATCCAGGCCAATGTGCCAACCGCCATGGCCTTCCAGTCCAACAATATCCGCGGCCAGTGGAAACGAGCTTTCGGTTCGGCCACTTTGGTGTGCGGTGGTGGACTAGGTGGAGTGGCGGGATCATTGATCTTCAGGACTCAAGACGCTCCTCGCTATTTGAATGGCATCTACGGCTGTATCGTGTAAGTTGTATCCCTTCAAGTGGTGCGAGCCTCGGACTGACTGCATCAGTGCCAACGTTGTCATTCTCATCATCGTCTCGACTTTCGATCTTTATTTCTTACGCAAAAATCGACTCGCAAAGGCTGGCAAGATATTCATTGACAACGAGCCAGGATTTCTCTATACGCTTTAGACCAGGGTTCGAAATGTGGATAGTTTGAGGTCAATGCCAAGTGGAAGGTGTAGCATGCCTCATAGCATCTAGACCCATCCCAAGTAAATAGAACCTCGTCCGCTTGACCAAAAATACTGTTGTCAACTCGTCGGGAGTTGTTGTACCTTCTATCCCTCCTCCTACCATGTCACTAACAACAGCGAAGTCTATCGTGTTGTCAAGCACCGTCGTCAATGAATGCTTCGCCGCAATTGGATATCGCTGGCATGAAATCTGTACAGATGAGGCCGTCTTCAGGGTAAGGCGGCCCGCTGTGTGAACCCCGTAATTCGAGTCTCGTAGCTGGTGTAGGTATTCCGTGCCAGACGCGGACACGTTTCGTTCTTCATCCCACGTCCAAGTCATAATGCCAAGTTCTCCTCGGTTCCAGCAGCCTAGTAAGTCACTGGCACAAATCCGATGCCGTATAAGGGTTAGATCCATGGTTGAACATGCAAATCCTTGGGGCCCCGCAATACGACTCGGGGAAACCCTGGTTCGGACTGAACCCGTCTACGGGATGATTCCGTTGTAGTATGTATTGCGCTCCGGATTGAATAGATCCCTTAGTCTAAAATGCTGCTGTACATGCCTACAAGACTTTTAAAAATGATATTTGACCTGAAAAGAGAGTCTCAAAAGCAGGTTTTGAGAACTCGGCATCAAGGCTGCCTTCCATACTGTAGATACTCAGACAATTGTCATCATGGGTTTCGGACGGATCGATGTGCACCACCATTTCACCACGGACTTCTATGCTGAAGGTGAGTATCTGGGGGAGCTAGACGAATACAAAACGCTAACTTAGGGGGATGCTAGCCGTGGCTGAAGCAGGAGGAGATCCTTCAGGGTTCAAAGGCGTCCCTGACTGGAGTCTTGACCTCGACAAGAACTTCAACGACAAGAATGACATTTCGACAAGTATTCTCTCTCTGACGGCACCAGGAGCTTGCATCGTCAAGAGTCGCGAAGGGCGAGCGAAACTGGCACGCCGCTGTAATGAGTATCTGGCGAAGCTTCGCGACGATGCACCGCAACGATATGGATTCTTTGCCACGCTGCCCTGTATGACTGACGCGGACGACTTCCTCAGCGAAGTGGCTTACGCACTCGATACGCTCAAGGCGGATGGTCTGACATTATTCACGCGATATGGGTCAGGACACCAGTACCTGGGCCATCCGGAATTCACCAAGATTTGGGATGAGCTCGACCGGCGTAACGCGGTTATCTTTATCCACCCAACTCACCCCGTGGACACCGTGTTGGTAAATCCCATCATGACTCAACCGGTGGTCCAGTATCCGTTTGAGACGACCATCACGGCCGTGGACATGCTATTCAACAAAGTGCCGCAGAATCATCCCAACTGCAAAATCATTCTCTCACATGCTGGAGGCACCCTGCCGTTTCTTTTCACTCGGCCAGCCTCTGGGTACGAGCCGGGCTCAGAGGAGCATGAAGCATTTGTTGATGCCGTGAGGAATTTTTACTTTGATACGGCACTCTCGGGTAGCGACACGGTGCTCAAGTTTATGCAAGATTTCGCAAAGCCTGGTCATCTTTTATGCGGCAGTGATTTCCCTTACGCTGGGCCAGAACATATCAGGCATCATCTACCGAATCTCGCCAAGTTCAAGTTTGAACGCGAGGAACTCCGGCAGGAAATCTATTACAAGAATGCTCTGGAATTGTTTCCCCGGCTTGCGAAATACTACACGAAAATTTGATGCAAAGTGGGATTGGCTTGAAGGTTAGGAAGTCGATATTCAGGCGAGCTCTTGACGGAGAGAACATCGAACGGCTCAAAAAAGACGAGGATCTCCTAGAGAGACTTGATGTATTCACAGTGACTCCTTCAATCAACATCTTGAGAGGGACGAATTGGAATCAGTATGATGACGTTTTTTCCAAAATAGCCAACTGGCTAAGAGTTGTTGAACCCCAGACTTTTATAGATGTGAGATCTATCAACTTTCCAACGAACGCTTGATCTGGCTGATGAATGATAAGCGCTATTCATGACTATCAGACACCGTGACATTGCAGCCAGTCTTGTCAAATAAGAAGCTTTTCCATAGAGTTTCTAACCTATGTACATACAGAAGTCACGGTATTAGCATCAATAAAAGCCATCAAAAGAACCCGAATTAACCACCTCATCATGAGTATTTGCATCGTGGTTCGTACTCTCCAAACCTCTCGATGTAGCCGAAGGGAGGATTGAATCTTTTTCCCTCTGGTCAAAATCTCCATATAGGCCAAACTCGGTCAATGTCCATGGAAATTGGTTTGACAACGACCAAACCTCATCGTCATCTAGAAGACCAAAGGCACTACGATCAGAAACAGAAGCTTGAGCTGCCGCTTCAAGATCAATATTGATGCTGTCCCCGGGCAGAAGCCCACTTTCCAGATCTTGGACTTGAACTGGAGGAGGGCCAATCAGTGATTCAATATCTGCATCCATCCCAGGTTCGACGTTTTTGGGTTCATTCGTTTCTTCGATACTCTCTTCCATCGGCAGTGGCGGGGCTTGTAGTGCAATGACCCTAGCATTTTCCACGTCTTGTGCGCGCATCATGTGTCCCACGATTCGACAGACGGCATCTGCAATGGGCCAAGTCTCTCGTAAACTCCATAGTCCGCGAATGCATTGCTGGAAGTGTTGGTGCGGTATCTCTGACATGGATTTGCCAGACATTTTGATGTCAGCCAGAAAAGAAGCCACCGCCACTCCAATACATGTGCCAGCGCCAGGAGGCAAGAATCGAAAGAGATCTCGTTCCCGTAGAGATTGCACCATTTCTGCTGTTCT
Organism: Exophiala mesophila; assembly: GCF_000836275.1. Taxonomy (NCBI): domain Eukaryota; kingdom Fungi; phylum Ascomycota; class Eurotiomycetes; order Chaetothyriales; family Herpotrichiellaceae; genus Exophiala; species Exophiala mesophila. Next base: position 3,011,517 of record NW_015622506.1, read on the forward strand.
GATTGCACATTCCTTGACAATGGGGCGTGATCTTCGTTGAATAACATCGGTCGACAGCGTTGTTTCACGCCGTGAGATACTTAATGGCCGGTAAAGTGCTTCAGTCACGAGGAGATATCCCAACTTGAGCGTTGCTTGATGCATATAAAGGAGTTCAGCGGTCGGTGATCTTGACTGCGCGTCCTGTCCAACGCGGCATTTGCTTGGTAGAAGATTCGTCCATCTTTCCAGCTCGTTTTCAAGAGCGTTGACGTCTCTTGGAGCGAACTCGGAGATTTTGGGGCTATAGAGCATCCTGGGACCTTTGGTGGTTCCACTAAACGCCTGGAGTCCATAGAGCTTGCTCATTATCTGTCCGAGAATTGAAGAGAGCTTGATGTTTTCAATACACAGGTGTGCCAGTGCCACTCTGCAGTCGTAAGTCATCACCGCAAATGCGTTTTTGACCGTCGCTATCCTAGTGGGAGGCGCATGGAGATCAAAGTCGTCGATATTAAGCATAGGGATCCGTACTTGGTCGTCTCTAAAACGCATCGGGCGTCGAGCAGATATCGCCAGAGCCCGGTCGCGTAGGTAACAAGACCACCATAGCCTCCGCCAGAGTTTCTTCGTCTTGGAGTCCTCATGCATATAGGTAATTTTGTCGCTCAAGCCAAGAGTCATTCCCAATGACATACATATGCCTGCCCAATGCCATGGGTCCTTTTGGTCGCTTTCGGTAGTGTACCAGTAGGTATGGAGCATTATTGTCTGCATCAGAGTGATGCGGTCAGATTCCCAGTCGAAATCGTAAAGAAGCTATCCATGTTTAGCGATCCACCCTGAGAACGGCTTGTGGTCTGCTTACCTTGACCTTTTTGTAGAAAAACGCTCTTGCACTTCGACGATCTTCGAATCCTGCTTGGTGAAGATAGAGCTCATCCACGAAGGATGAACCTGCAAACATGACGGCGTGAAAGAGGATCAGGCTTATCCGATGCTGGCCATCACCTTCCAAGGCTTGAAGAAAGTCTTCTAGACAGATGACAGGCATGTAAGGATAGCTGTACCATATAAAATCGCGCAGCAATTGATTACGAAGCTCGTCGTCTGGGATGGACAATGCGCCTTGGCTGACGAGAAATTGTAATTCGGCCTCAGGAATCTCGCGCTGCGGAGGAAGGATATAGGCAGGAAGATTGTCAATTGCAGCGACACCAGTCGTCAAAGAACCCCGTCCAAGCTCCCATAAAGGAGGATCAGAAGGCTGTCCAGGTGTGCTGGAAGCATTCCACGACCCAAGGGTAGATGTAGCCGCAACTTGCGAAATCGAATCTAGCCATTCTGATTAGGACGAGCTCGTAAAGCATTGTTGCAGACTAGAGTTACCTCGACTAGAACTCCTAGGTCTCTTCGGGGTTTGTAAGCGGAAATTCGAGAGTAAACCTCCATCTTTCATCTTTAGGGTGGTAGCTTCTTGATGCTGTTGAAAATCTGCCAGCTCGAGAATCGGAGTTCCCACATTATCAACTCCCTTTAGCACACGAACCCTTCGACTTCGTCGGTTTTCAGCAGTCAGACAGTTGATGTGGTCGATCTTGCAATTATGGCACGGCGGTCCAGATGAGGTGACATCGCATTTGATTTTGCGGACTCTGCATCGCTGGCACGCTTGCGATGCTCTTGTTTGTTTAATTTTCAAGGTTTGCGCATGGTCCGAAGAGGTATCAAGGTCCATTTGCGCAAATTTTCAGGTCTCTCCAAATAGTACTGGGAGGTCTTTGACTTGCTGGTCAAGGTAGATGGCACACTCTCAATTCTAGATATCGCGCAATTTCCAAGAAAAAGTTCTTCGATCTACTACTACGGACGGAGTCGAACCATACCCCAGTCGCTCTTTCTTGCCGTATCTGATCCCCCGTGGCGGAGAATCGCTTGTCATTCTGGGGTGGTGGAGAAGTTGAAGTGTAAAGCGGAGGCCAACCAATTTCCATGTGTGGTCAGAAATTAGAGAAGTCGACCTTGACTCCCAATATTCTGACATCTGTCTTACTTCTTCGGGCCACTTTACCGTGGCTGAAAGGCTCGGCTATTGCGCTGTTTCTGGCCAACTTTCCGTGGTAACGTCACCAGCCTGGGACTATTCAAAGTTTGCCATTTACAACCAGATCTGGACCGAGCCCGGCTCTGGGGTAATAGTGCATTTCTCCATGATGGAGAACTCCCCATGGGCTTTGAAGCGGAGGTCGAATACTGTTTTCGAGAGCAATAGCCGATGAGTTATACGGAAATATGGAGACAAACGGGATGGCTTGTATGGCCCTAAACACGGCATACCCTCGGCTGGTCATCAAGACGTTGTAGGTATTTATTGATGCTTCGCACGGTGAGTTGTACCACCAACATCGGCCCATTGGTACAAAGTTTAGATCTCAGAATTTAGAAAAACCAACAAGAAATATGGCGCAAACACAGTTGAACGGCCATGTCAATGGCTCATCCGAGACTGAACAAACAGCAGTGGTCATTGGCGCGGGATTCAGTGGCATTCGAATGTTGTATGAGCTCAAGAAACGTGGCATCAAGGGAACATGCTTTGAGGCCGCATCAGGCATCGGAGGGGTAAGAAAGTCCTAGACATCATCCAACGAGACACACACTGATAGAATGCTTTGAACTCTAGACATGGTTCTGGAACCGTTATCCGGGCGCCAGAGCTGACAGTGAAGTCTGGGTGTATGTCCTAACCTTCTTGGAGGAGATAGGTTACGATTGGGACTGGAATGAGCGATTTCCTTATCAATCAGAACTCGAAACCTACCTCAACGGACTGGTCGATTTTCTCGGGTTGAGAGAAAACTTTGTTCTCAACACTCGAGTCACATCAGCTCACTATGATGTTTCAAACAGTGTGTGGAAGGTTACAACCTCACAAGGCGAAGTGACTACATGCAACTTCCTCATCACTGCAACGGGACCTCTATCAGAACCATTGAAACCTCCTTTCCCAGGTCTCGATACATTCAAGGGTGAATGGTACCAAACATCACGCTGGCCGGACAAGAAGGTCGACTTTACTGGCAAACGAGTCGGCATTTTCGGAACAGGAGCCACAGGCGTCCAGATCATTCCGTATGTTTCCCACGCAGCAAAGCAAGTCACCGTCTTCCAACGAACTCCAAACTACGTCCTGCCTGGCAGAAATTTTGTCTTCTCCAAAGATCAAGAACGAGAGCTTAAGCAAGACTTCAAGGGAATCGCACAGCGAGTCAGGAGTCAACCATTTGGCGGAGACATGGCTGGAACAACTCGAACATCCTTGGATGTTAAAGACAAGGAAGCTTTAAATCAATTGTTCGACTATGGATGGGAGCAGGGCGGATTTCGCTATATCTTCAACACGGTCAACGACATGTTGAGCAATGCCGAATGCAACGAGGCTGCCAGCGAGTTCATCCGCAAGAAAATCAGAGCTATTGTTGAAGATCCTGAGACGGCAGAGGCATTGTGTCCCCATTACCCACTAATGTCCAAACGACCTCCTTTGGGCCACTTCTACTATGAGACATTCAACAGGCCTAATGTCAAGTTGGTCGACCTGCGGAAAAATCCGGTTCAGGAAATCACCCCCAATGGAATTAAAACTCTTGCTGAGGAACATGAATTGGATATTATTATCTTTGGAATCGGTATGTCCTGTTTTTCCACCCCCTCCCAGCAATCCCTTTGCACGGCCCTCTATGATACTTACACTATACTATTTCAGGCTTCGACGCCGTCACAGGCAGCTTGAATGCAATCGATATCCGCGGCACAAACAACATCCCATTAAAAGAACACCTTGAATCTGACCTACAGACCGGCTACGGAATCACGACAACAAACTTTCCCAACTTCTTCATGGTCCTCGGTCCCCAAACCGCATGGGCCAACCTCCCCGTCGTCATTGATAATACGACCGACTGGATCGGACGAACAATCTCACACATGCGACAGCAAGGACACCAACAGATCGAAGCGAAGAAGCAACTGACTCAAAGCTGGACTGAAGAAGTAGACAAACACTTCTGGGGCACTCTTTTGGGACAAGGTGCCGCGAAGACAGGCGCCTGGCACGTGGGTGGAAATGTAGAGGGGAAACCTTTGAGATGTTATTGGTATTTTGGTGGTGTTCCTCGATATATCGAATTGTGTGACAAGGAGATTGAATCTGGATATCCGGGTTTTACATTTTCGAATGCTATCAAGGCCCATTGACTTTGATAAAACAATTTGTGGGCTAGCAACCAGATCCCTATCTACGTTTATATAGTAAAAACGACATCATCAATGACACATCCATCCACTCCTTATCTGCCCCTAAAACTTTTATCTCATGTATCTTCCCATCACCCAGCCTCAGCGAAAAGATAGCCCCATTTCCTCCTAAATGTCTCCACCATGACCCACGCCGCTGGATCCCAAGACTGAAACCCCGGTTGAATATCGAAAGATTCCTGCGTGAAGATATCACGAAAGAAATCTTCTTCATCAAACCCGTTACAACTCAGCGAGATGGCATTATTTCTCATCGCTGGAAATGGAAATCTATCAATCCAGGGAATGTGAAGAACCGTCATCTGCATGTGTGTCGGGTGGAGGGGTAATGGCGTCTTTCCTGTGCATGGTGGTGATAAGATTGGAATTTGAATGCCGCAGCGAAGATTGAGGATTATCCCGTTTTCGAATAGTGCTGCTAGAACGCCGGAGATGCGGTTGGTTAGGAGACGGGTGTCGAGCACAGTCGAGGTTTGGGGAAGGAGCTCGGTTTCGCTTGAGGATGGTGATGATGATGGTTGAGTCGATGGGCTGGTCTTTGAGGCTGTACTATCGGAGCAGACAATTGTCGATTCAGGACTTGTTGAACGTTGTACTATCTCGAGGTTCCTTGATGTGTGGTAATTCAACAAGGCACGCCTAGATTCCGCAAGCCTCTTTCCTAAACTCGCATGTCAAACCCGTTCAAAGTGCGAAATGTGGGAATACCTAACATACTCCTTGCCCGTTGGGCCAGCCGATCTTGGACCCGTTTTCTTTTCCTGGGGTCTTTGACTTGATACCAACAGTCTGATTCAATGGTCAAAGAAAGAGGAGGTGCATGGTCCTCCACGTTCATTGGAACTACTGCAAGATCTGTTTCTGACATTGCGTTTCTGGGGCCGTTGGAGGACGAGGAGTACCGAAAAGAGTGAGCCACGTGTTTCTGTGTCGTGAAATGAACGCCCTGGGATTCTGACCGTTCATGGAGTCTTAGAAGAAGGCTGGAGAAATGGAATCTGGGGGAGGAGGAGGGTTAGGCGGGACACGGGCGCGGGGGTGGATCCCTCGACCCGGTTATCGCGCTCATTCTGTGTAGATTGCCGGTGACCCTCCCTTCGGCGTCCAGACTTTGTCATCTCGGGCGAAAGTTGAAGGCAATTAGATGGAATCGTGCGGTCCAAGGACATGGTCACATGCGGATGATAGGAAGTGAATGCGGAATAGGCTGGTGAGCAACAGATTAAATCCGAAATGGTTCCTGCCGGAACCGACTATCAAGTAGGTATATCTCCCTCACTATATGAGTGTTTGCATGGACTTTTCACAAGAACACCGGTGATTCTCACGCTGCTACTTCAGCGTCTCAATATTTCCACAGCGGTCAATAAATCATGACGTTTCCTCGTCAGTGTTTCCCGACGTGCTCTTGTAACTGGTAGCTCTTGTGCGATTGATTCCAATTGTTCAGCATCTAATGAAAGGACCCATTCCTGTGTGAAGGCAGCCAGAGGACTCATAGGTCCAGTCAATAAGCAGTGATCGACAGCTTGCTGGTAAACATTGTCAACGAAACGTTTGCGCGCAACCTTGTAATAGGACAATAAGATGTCATGTATCTCTTCTTTGATGTGATCCACGTTACTCTGACTTCTGGTCGTCTCTCTGACGTCGTCAAGATCAACGATGAGATTGTCAGTGATTTTGGGATGAAGATTGAACTCCATCTTGATCTCTTGTCGAGATTTTGATTTTAACACGTTGGCCTTTCGATTACCACGGGCATGCTGAAGGTTTTCGTTGAAGTAACGGTTTACCGTATATGGCCTTTTGTTTCTCTCTAGCGACACAAGGAATGTTGCTTGTTCCATCGCTGCTTTGTACCTCTTGAGCACTTCATCGGAAATGCAAGCCCACAGCTCTTCACGAACCCGCGCGTCGGTACAAAGTGTGTCCAGAGTAATGACCATAAAACGGTGAATGACCACAACCACATGGCTGATGTAGAACCTTGTCATTTCTTCCCATTTGCGAGACTGCTCTTTGAAGGCACTTGAGAGAATAACTCCACTGAAGGTGCCTAACTCTATAGCACGGGATCGAAGATAGAGTTCTTCCGTCCAAGCCATAATGCCGGGTTTTGGATCGTCGACATAGCCGTTCTTACTGACGATATTGTCAAGGATGCTAAACTCGTCGAGGTCGACATTTTTGAGAAAATCAAGTCCTTTTTTCGAATGTGTCTCGGACAAGACATCGCTTTCCTCGTCTTCAAGGACCTTCTCGCTTTCAACTTCAGGGGCGGGAGGGGCCTCCTCACCACCATCGAAGCCACAGCCCTCGAATGAACGGTCGGTTATGTGCCTCATTCCGTTCACATTGCCGATGGATTCTTGTTTGTTTTTCAGAGGACACCCGCGGTAAAATGGATTCAAGATCGTCTTGTTTAATAATTAGCTGCTTAGGCTCCTTGGATTTCCCCAGTTTATCTATCCAGTACAATACCCTGGTGGGGACAGAATATGCTCTCCCCCATGGGGAACACACGGGTCTGGACCACCAAGATGGACTCGCATAAGTGGTATATATTAGAACAACAGACTATGACCCTCCTGTCATGTAAACTCAAGAGTACTAGGAGCTCTGTAAATTCGAACAAACCTTTCATCATTCCGGCCAAAACTCTGAAGAAATGGCAAGGACTAGTCTTTACAACGCCTGGGTATTCACCGTGATATGCTTTGCAGGATATTCCTACGGCTTCGGCTTCTCCGTCTTTGTCACGACGATTGGACAGCCAGGTTTCTACGAGTATTTTGAACTCGACCCTACGACCAGCTACACGGCCCGCATTCTTGATGCGACCAATGCTCTGTTCAATTTTGGGGCTGCATTTGGCGCTTTGGTCCAGTCGCCGATTGCGGACAAATATGGTCGCAGGATTGCCCTTGCTGTGGCGGGTGCATGGTCGTTGATTGGGACGGCTCTCGTGGCAGGATCGGTCCATGTGGGCATGATGATTGCTGTGCGTCTTTTTCAAGGATTTGGTTTGGGCATGATTCTTGCTTTGGTGCCACTCTATCTCAATGAAGTGGCTCCTCCGCGCCAGCGAGGTTTGATTGCTGGTTTAACGGTCTTGAGCTTTGGTACTGGGTACTTGGTGTAAGAGTGTTCCCTACCGCTGGCTTCTGCAAGGAGGAATGGTGATTCTGATTGATTGTGCAGGTGCTCGTGGGTGGCAGTTGGCACATTCAACGCCAACGCGACGGTGCAGTGGCGGCTACCTCTTGGACTTGCCTGTCTTTCCCCGCTACTTCTGCTCTTGACTTTGCCGACGATTCCGGGTAAGTTTGTGCTAGGTTTATCCAGATATTCTGCTGATGTGTATTCAGAAACTCCTCGATATCTGGTGTGGACGGGGAAGAAAGAAGAGGCCTGGGCTGTGCTTCGCCGGCTTCATCATAACACCGAAGATCCAGAAGATCGTCAAGCACATGCTGAATTTACTCAAATTGTTCTTCAGGTCGAACACGACAGGGAAATGAAGGTTGGATGGATCCAGATTTTTAAGATTCCGTCCATGCGCAAGAGAGCCCTTCTCTGCATGTTCTTATTGTAAGTCGAGATTTGGAAGTCTGTCACCGGGATTGGAAATTGACTTGATATCTAGATTTGCAACACCATCCACTGGCGTAGGTGTCTGGAGATTGGAGGTTTCCTGGATATTGCTGACTGGAGAGTAGATCATCGGCATCTCGAACTATCTTCCTCTCATCTTTGGTGGACTTGGGCTGGATGGGGTCTTGCCCCTCGTGATGTATGGTATGTTACATGGGTACCGAGACAAGGGATCTTCAAGTGCTCATGACAAATAACAGGTGTTTGGACCACAATCGGGACTAGCATGGCTCTTATGAGCATACTCATTGTTGACAGAGTTGGCAGACGGTCATTGCTGGGTAAGTATAGAAATAGATCTCCTCAAGGGGTGTCTCGTTCTCGGTTCTCTGGGGCTAATTATGAACAGTATGGGGGTATCCTGTTCTCGCCGTTCTTTTGATGATACAGGCTGTTCTGCAGAGTCAGTTTCTGGGGACAGACAACAGAGGCGGTCTTGCGGCCTGCTTGGTATTCCTGTTTGTTTATATCCTTGTGTTTCAGCTCATCGATGCTCCCGCGTTCATCTGGGCGTCGGAAGTATGGCCCACTGCATACCGTGCCAAAGGAATCAGCTTGAGCTTCTTTGCCTTTTTCGTGGGATCTCTCACGTATACAACGCCAAGTGCACTGGCCTTTCGAAACATGTGAGTTTGCATTGAGGTTTAGAGGACTTGGCTTGAATTGATGGCTGACTGATATGGCATAGTGCCTGGCGGATGTACCTTTTATATATGGGACTTTGTCTGGTCTGTGGGGCGATCATTTACTTCTTCATCAAGGAAACCAAGGGTCTTCCGTTGGAAGAGTTGGCAGCGCTCTTTGGAGATGAAGTTGTGGTTCATATTACTGCGGATGGGACGGGGATTGTGGAAGACGGGGAGCTCGACAAGATGGCAGCGATTGTAGGCACTGAGCATGTCGAGACGCTGGGACCAAAGACGGCAACATCAAAAGAGGATAGTCAAGCGGCCATACCACATGTCAAGACTGAAGGGGTGTAGTTGTAGGAGAGGATGGGGGATGAAGGATGAAGGATGATGGATGACGGGGCTGGGGAAGGCTGCGGTCACGTGTAGATAGGGCTGACATGTCGTACAGAGGGAGGCCTGACCAATGAAGGGGGGTGGCATGACTCGCACGCCTGGGCCACGAGGGGCTCTGACATCGGGGCGTCTGAGGGTCAGTGAGGGTCTAAGGAGGTGGCGGGGGAGGGGCCCGAGAGCCTACTTAGGGATTTTTAGTAAGGAGGCTTTAGGAGATATTTCCTTAGGGAGTTTAGGGCATTAAAAATCTCCTGAGTTACGTGGCTCTTACGTCCTTTTCTGATGTTCTCTCCGGCATACACCCAAGACACATCCATTCAAATGTACCTAGGTACGTATGCACACTCTTTATGCAAAGCGATATCCTGCGATATCTTGCGTCACTCGATTCATGCTGGACAATCTTTCAGTTCTTTCAGTCCAATCAATTGCATGGCGGAAACTTGCGGGCGATAAGCATTTCTCTCCATGATTTGATACGAGTTCAAACCATTCATCAACCGCTTCGACTTCCCGCTCGGCCTCGGTATTGACGTCTGTCTCCTGCAGTCATCGTTCTCTCTCATCCTATCAATCTTGTCATTGTTGAATGCGTCGAGAGATGGCGTGCATCCGATGTTGGTCACTACCCGGCCACTGCCTCGTGCTTCGTGCTTGGTGCTTGGTGGTTGGTACATCTGTCCCTGGCACGTTCATACTCCATCATGTTCATATCCTTTTATCTACTTAGTCGCCATGATAAATGTGCGTCTCCCAGCCCGTTCCATCCTCGTGCCCCTCGTCTAATATCCTTCGCCTGATCCCTTGTCGTGATCACCATTCCCTCTTCCTCATCTCAACCCACGGTGTTTTGTGGTTCTCAAGCCTCTTTATTCTGCCTTTGTCTCCAATTCTCTACTTAGACTCTGTTACATTCGCCCCTCTGTGGGCTAGATGGCCCCGTCGCCCTCGCCCATTTACGTCACCTTCTACCACCACGTGTTGCCCTCAACTCGACTATTGATTCATTCTTTGCCCTGACCTCCAGGAGCAAGCCATGCCGATTGCAGTTGGCGGCTTGCTTCTGGATCGGGACTAGGAGTCTCTTTTAATATTTGAAAATATTCTTTTGTGAATAGAAAGGATGGGCAGGCACCATCTCAGACTCCCCGATCATCTTTACCTTTCCCCTCCAACCCCTCCTCCGCCAGCACCTTATTCTTTGGCCTCTGCTTCCTCATTTCTCCTCGTCAGATCCGCCGCTTCTTACGCTTCTCCCACCATTCTATTCCAGGATTCTGGTAGATATCCAGCACTTTCCGTCAGCGACAGGATACCAGGACTACGAGTTTCTGCGGGTGAGCATATATACCACCGTGGTGACCACACCACAACTGTAAATTACGAATGAATGGCTGACAACCCTCTCCTCCCAAAAGCCTTTCTCTCTACTCTTCGAGCCAACCTCGTCCTAGAGTCTGACTCCGCTCCTTCATCCGTTGCCAATACTCCCGACTGTCTTCGTCCAGTCGCCATGCCATCATCCGGAACCCTCCTACCACCTCCATCCCCCTCTCCCCTCGCCCAAAATCCTACATATTACCACGTCACCCAAGACACTCCCACCAGCGACTCGACCCCCTCTTCCAACCCACTCGACTCAATCCCCGGACTTACCACCCAACCAGCCATAACAGAAGATGACAAAGTCGAAGGTCTACATTTACTCGCCGACTCGGTCGCCCAACAACGACAATTAGCATCAACCGCCATCCTCTTCCACCCCACCACATTAGCCATCCTCATCCTCACCTTCGCCCTCTGCTACCACTATCTCTACCATGGATCACGATCCGACTTCGCCATCATCGGCACCACCACCTCCGGCATATTCATGGCCGTCCTAATCACCGCCCGCTGGCTTTCAAGCGGATACATCGAACAAGCCGAACGAGTCGGCACATGGAAATGGCTCAACCGTGGACGAGACATTCCCAACAACGGCATCGTCGGTGAAGAGGACGAAATCCTCCTCACCAGATTCGGAGATCAAGTCATTGGAACGATTGTCATTCGCGGTATACGTGAACGTTCCACCACGACAACTTCACCTGGTAATTCATCGCCGAAGAAATCTCGAGCCAAGATTCCTGTCACGACGTTGATTCGTGGGTGGACTGTGAGCCGGAAATATCGACATAAGGGGGTGGGGACGGGGCTTTTGGAACAGGCGGTTGAATATGCTCAGCAGAACGGATGGCAGGGGCCGGAGTTTGCGTCTGATCATGCACATAGTGCGAGGATCTTGCCGGAGACGTTTAATGGAGGGTTTGTGAAGAGAGAGGCAATGGCGAGGGAGTTGCTGGATGGGGTGAAACAGGAGAAGAGTCAGGGGATGAAGAATGGACGGAGAGTGAAGAGATGAGAGACGAGGAGAATAGATTTCATTATTGGATCTTGGATACTGGACTCCCCCTGGCTAATTCAATTCATTTCTTTTGTCATTTCTTTTGTCTTTGGTTTTTTCAGGTTGGATTTATGATGGACTTTTGTCTACCGGTGTTGAGATGGAATGGAATTGTCAGGAGCTTGGTTGGTTGGTTGGTTGGTTCAGATATGATATACCCTTCAGAGACAGACAGACAAACGGACAGACACCTGTGATATACCCCCAAGCAAGCAAGCAAGCAAGGAATGGATTGATAATGTGGATGTTCATGGTGGTGGCGATGCTTATACTGATTTTGATGATTTCATGATACAAATGCATTTATGCTAGTATGAAGAAATGAATCATTACAATTACCCAAACGTTTACATTGTCTTGTGTCGTTTTCACCGTGAGAAAGAAGAACTTGGAACCTATGATGCCTTTTAATAGCTTGAAATCAACGCAACACGTCTTAAGACAAAGTCATCCGATCTCATCATATCACACGATTTTATTCCATCCCGTCCCAACAAAACACATCATAGCATAGCATAGCATAGCATAGCATAGCACAGCACATGCATTTCGCACAAGACCTACCAACCTTGTGTTTAATCTAATGTTACAAGAAATACTCGCCAACCGGTTTCTTCGCGGGCATACCCCTCGTCCCTTGGGGCGCGGCCTCAAAGACACGATACCTGCGACCCGGAGTAGCCAGGTTCCAAAGTACACCGGCACCACCGCCATTGCCATCCCCTCCAACAGGTTCACGTCGACCTTGATCTCCATTTGCTCTCGTGACACAACCACCGTTACTGCCATCTTCACCGAGTTCAAGGATAGCGGCCACGTTGCCACATCGGTAGCAGTAGTTCGGCGCACTCCACACCGTAACGATCGTCTTGTCGAACATTTCCTTATAACCTTCCATGACGAGTTGATGGGCGCGTGCGATCAAACTAAGGTCGTTGTTGTGGTTGAAGTGGCGAACGATATCGGCTCCGAAGAGGAAACCCGCGCCGCGGGGTGAGAGGCCCCAGCCTTCGATTTCGTCGGGGTCGGACCACAGAAGGTCGCACATGGCACCTTCGTGAGGGACTTCTTGTTTTCGGTCGATGAGTCGGATTTTGTCGACGGTTTCGATGAGTGGTGATAGACCGCCGTGCACGCATAGCACGGCGCCGGTGGTGGAGGTGGGTGGAGTGAAGAGTGAGCCTGTGGGGGGTGACATTTGAGAGGATGAGAGTTGGGTGTCGAGAGGGGAAGGGATGTCGATATCTGGGGCAGGGGATATGCGTGATGCGTTCATGGATGATTGAGCGTTGAGGTTCATGTGGGTGAATTGGCGACGGAGGCTTTTGGAAATGACGTCGCCGTTGGCGTTGAGGACTTCGGATTCGACTTCGCCGTCGTCGTCCGGCGCGAGAGTCGTTTGTGTGTCTTGTTGTTGGAGGAAGGATGTGTTTGAATTGGGAGAGGATTGGGGCACGTCAGTGGTTGCGCCGAGGATGAGGGCGCCCAAAGCGAGATAGTCAAAAACTTCGCAGCAGTATCGCCATACGTTGGCGCTGCCGTACTTTCGGATACATTCATCGTAAAAGCCATAGACGGTGGTGATTTGTCGAGATTCGTGATTCCCTCGTATTAACGTGATGCGATCGGGATAGCGGACTTTGAGACACAACAGGAGGAGAAATGATTCGAGAGAGTAGAAACCCCGATCGACAAAGTCTCCCATAAACAGATAATTGGTGTCGGGTACATCGCCACCAACTCGGAAGAGTTCCATCAAGTCGTGGAACTGACCGTGGATATCACCGCAGATGGTCACGGGGGCATCCACCGTCACCACGTTGCCCTCCTCTATCAGTAGTTCCCGCGCCTTGTAGCATAGTTCGCGAACTTGGGGTTCAGGAATCGGCCGACACGCACGCAATTGCGCAATGGCTCTAAAGATGGTTGTCAGTGAGCCGAATCAAACCACACCCAAGCGGCGTGAGTTGCCCCGGGGTTGCGAACAAAACTCACTTATCTAAGTCGCTCATCGTGTGACAGACGAGCTGGGTGTGTAGATGGTCTTCATGGGGATGTGACAATTCAACAACTGCAACAACTGGTCTATGATGATGGCGCGAAGGAGGTCGTCGTCAATTTAGCGGGAGAAGGACAAGTTGGAAGAACGTCGCAGATTCGGGGAAGCGCAGCTGAAATCGATGGAGCAGATGCACACACACGCTCAGAACTGACGAAAAGCGAGTTCGAAGAAACAGGATGTCAATGCTGGTAATGCGCGAGACGGGAAGGGAGATGTGAGATATTACTCGTTGTCGCAGAATCGAGATTGACAAGCGCAAGAAAGTCGTGGCGAGACTGAGTGAGTGAGTGGCTGGATGGATCTTGGGTTTGGGTCTGGATTTGGGATCTGCAGAGGCTGGAGGCGTCGATGAGATGGAATTCACTTGATGGCGAGGAGATTAGATTAGATGTTAAGAAAGAAAAAAGGTACTTGCCGCCTTTGCAGGCTGGGATATGTGGCCAATCATGTTCTGTGTAATCTCACTAGTGCCTGTTGGGTCATCCACTCAGATAAAGTCCGTGATTGGTGGAAGCTCATACAATTATGCAGACGTCTTGTCTGATGCACACAGGAAGCCCTTCAACTCATTTGGATCCTTTGAACAACCTCAACTACTATACTACACAGACGGACAAGACGAGGCTGAGTCTATGAACTCAGTGGGTTCCGGAAGAATCAACACCTAACACACGCCCTGACGAGACTCGTTGACTCCAGCCTCATTCTCATTCCACCCATGGCCATACAATAAAACAACCAAGCTCAACCATACCTACCACCACCTCTCTCATCCTCCCTACCTCCATACAAGATGCCTCCACATTTACATCCACGGTCGATGGCCACGTCGACTCTATTTGCCGGCACATTACTTGCATCGTTTGTGGTAGTAGGCATTCCACATGTTTTCCCTTGCCCGCGACCACGAACGCGGTACGCCGACTCACCACCTCAATTTGACGAACAAGGCAAGCCTATACCACCACAGCGAATGAGGAGGAAACTTGTATCTTCATCGCCTGAAACTGTCGATGGCGACAGCACACAGAATTCAGCACGCCAGCCAGCAGTCAGAAGAGCGTTGACTTTGGCGCAGCAGAAGGAGCTAGAAGAGGAAGCCGTGTTGTTTAGAGAACTTCAGCGCGAGGCAGATGCTCTAGAGAGGGAAGCAGGCGAATGTCCTGTACCGAAACCCAGTGGTGTCATCGGACGGTTATTGGGTTTCACCGACAGGGCCAAGGAACAACCACAGCAGCAACAACTACATCAGTCACAACCTCCGGTGGACCTTCAGAGGAGGAGCTAACATGAAGTTTGGGAATGAAATAAAATGAAATAATACTCCACCACAATCGAGTATGAATCATGGTGATACAACAGAGAAATAGAGGTGCATGGAAGCTCTCTTACTATGGTTTCTTTCCACCATCATTCGAGGAAAATGGTCAGCAGTATTTTCCTGTGTACGCAACACGAAGGCATTAAGGATTATTCGAACGCTGGGATACACAGTCTACAGCCAGCAAGATGACTTGAGTTGATAGGAGGAGCAAGACCTGAATTTGCAAGCAGGCAGGCCTTTTGCCAGTGATGCTCTCTCTCAGTCTAGAGCACTAATGTACCCAACAATATTGTACACCTCCATTGATATTCCTCCATGAGATACCTCTCCCTTCCCAACCCAATCCCTGACAAGGTATCATCAATTCCAGCACATTGCGTTGTGTTGCTTTCCAACATTCCCGGCATTGCGCCAAACACATAGCAAAAAGCTTCAGGTCAAGCCCAAATGACCAATGTTCCATGTCGCATGTCCGTTCCCAATTGCCACCGACAAAAAAACAAGAAAGCAAGCAAGCAAACCCATTCCCAATCTATCCAGCACAGTCATAGCATAAACAAGCCAGCCCAACCCCCCAAAACCCACAGCCTGTCGCTCTATCTCTCACTCTTCTTCTGCTTCCACTTCTGCTTCTTCGACAACATGACTCTTCACATCTTTGTTTTTGGCACCCGTTTTCCAATCAAGTTGTTCCGCCACCTGAGTCATTCGATCAAAAACCGGTTTTCCCACATATCGCCAGAACCCACCAGCTCGAATACACGTCTCTCGTTGCTCATTCTCATGACGTTCCAAATCATCTTTGACCAAAGTCTTGAGATTCGCCACAATAGACAGACGATTCGCAGTACTGATGGCATCTCCATTCCCATTCCCATTCGTCGAAACAAAATTATTCTTCTTCGCACTTCCCAGCTGCACATGACTCGACCGAACCGCCTGAACATCCTGCTCACCAACCCCCAACTTGACCAGCACCGCTGTAAGTAGCGTTTCCAACTCCTCAGCCTCTTCATTGAGTTCATCCTCGGCCGCAACACTGAGTCGTCCCCTCTGAGACTTTCGGCGATCTTTTTCTCGTCGACTCCGCCGTCGTTGAGCAATACTATTCATCAAAGCCTTTTTATGCGCTTGGATACTCGACATAAACCCCATGTTGCGTGCAATGACTTCTTCGATCGTTTTGTCGGATGCCAATGGATGGGTGTTGCGTGTTTGTTGATCGGCTTCACCGTGCAAGATGCGATTGACGGCGTCGACGTCTTCGCTGCGGACGGTGACGATGTGCTTCGCTTGGTTCTTCGCCGCTTTACTGGTTGATTTGGCCATTTTGGCGGCTTTTTTCTGAGCCCGGAGCTCGGCTTTGGTGAGTTTGGTGACGGTGGTGGGAAGCGGGGATGTTGAGGATGTGGATGTGATGGTTGAGGTGTCGTCGTGTTCGGGCTCGAGCTCGAGCTCGTCATCGTTCTCGTTGGCGACTTCGTCATCATCATCGTTGTCATTGTCATTGTCAGCATTGTTGTCAGCGTCAGCTTCAGCATCGAGAAATTGAAAATCGTTAAGCCATGGGGCAGCATCGAAATTTCGGCCTCGGTTGACATTGACAGGGAGCTCTTCCAGGCCCATTCGGGGGACTCTGAATGTGGCCGGATCACCGCAAAAAACACATGCTTTGTATTGCATTACGAGGTCAGCGATCTGGTATAAAAAAACAAGTTTAGCATCTGCCATATTTGCTTTGTTTTGGAAAAGTTTCTCCTTACTTACCTTTCGATGACGGTTGTCATGCAATTCATCAGCTGAAATACAAGCAAAGCAATTGTGACTGGTTCCGATTGCATGCATGGTCTGATGATAGCGGTAGCATGGTATAGAGTGAACTCCATAGCACGTTTGTCGAGCTTTGGGGTTACTCATTTTCATTGCGCATGAATAGCAAGAGTGTTCTGTACATCATGTTAGCTTGTGATGAATGATTCTCACTGACGATAGTCGCAGAAGTCGCCGACGACGACACCAATGACGCCACTTACCTAGACCTGAGGCGGTTTCCCACCTGAAGGGTGCGTTGGGTGTTGCGGGATCCATTGTCGCCATCGCCTCCTTGGTGAGAGATTCCCTCATGGATCTTACTTCGGGCTTGAGGTCTGGGGTCTTTGGTCTGTGAACTGATGTCTGTCGCAACCGTCGAGGTTAGTGCAGAGAGGAAGAGAACCTGTGCAGGACTTTGAGGGTTCTTGTAGGGATAGTCGAACAGCACAAGGAATGAGGATGACCGGTCAGAGCGCAGTGGTCAGCTGAGAAGGGCGAAGGGCGACTGGTGTTCACTGTTTGAGTCGCTTTGGTGTAGGGATGGAGTGAGAGAGACATGAAAGAAGGTGGTGGAAAGGAAGACGAACAAAGACCATGAAGAAGTTGAACGACAGACCGCGATGTTGATCTTGGTCAGTCGCGGACTACTAACAAAACAACCATTGCCTGGGCATGGCTGTAAACAGTTCACTGGTTGTAACTGTTGGTGAGATAGTGTTGCGTGGTGGTAGTGAAGAGACAGTGAAGGCTGCGGCGACAGTCAATCGCAGCTCACTCTCACCCTCAGTGTGTCAAACGGGGTATGGCAGGGGTATGGCACGAGAAGAACGCTAAGAACGTAACGACAGTGAAGGGAGATGGTAATACGAATTCTGCCAACGACTCACCCTAGGTAGGCACTTAGATGAGACAGTCTAAGGCATGATGACTCTGGAAAAAGGAAAATCCGATCAGAGTCGAGGGGTCAGACAATATCCATAAGTTGAAGTGTGGCTGACATTGACAAAGGGTCTGGGAGGTGGGCAAGGCGGCACTGCGTTGGCACCTCTTTGAGGGTGGAAGACAAGACACCACGAAAGACACAAAGAAACCATCCAAGATCAAAGTACCCGCCCGATAGAGACACGGCGATTCCGAGTGACTCATGTAAAGTGCCGATTACCAAAGACCCATCATGGATTGGATCAGAAAGCCAAAGCACCAGGACGAACCGTTCCACTCCCGAAGCCCAACTTGACACACCGAGCAGTTGAAGGAAGAACCAGGACAACGCAAATAGGAGTGTTCATTCTGGTTGTCTGCCAACAAAGACGAAACAAAGACATGTATTATCTTCTTCAAAGGAGTGAGTATGAGCGCTGTCCAACGGCCTCAAGATTTCCTGATGGTTGGAAGGTGAGGACAGAGTGGAATATGCTCCCAATTACTTCATGATCCAATCAATACTTCAAGCAGTTGTATTCGCAACCGAGCCTCGATGGCTTTCATGTTTGCTCTGTCCACATCTCAATCGAAAACCAACCGGCCTCGGCTTCAGCCTCATTAAACAAACATGCCCTGTTCGGAGATGGCAAATGTTCCGAGATATCCAGGATTGTGTAGCCGAGACGCACCAGCGACAAGTCAAGTACAGTGTCTCGCCTTAGTGCGTTCCCTAATCGTTAATCTTTGGCTGTTGTCGATGGTGGAGGAACGGGTGCACACATTTTGTGAATCGCCATCTTCTCGGTTCTCTCGGACCGATCTACTCAGCAATATCTCTGACAAGTCTGGCGGTACACCACACATATGGATAGTTGCGTTGATACCAATTGACAAATGTCTTTCTCCCGGCGATTCGGGGAATAGTAGCCCAGCTGCCTCCGAGGCAAATGTTGTGTTTGCCGTCAAAAAAGTCGGCCGTGTAGCCGGGATACAGGTCCATGGCCTTGAATCCATCATATGGCGCAAGTGGGGTACTGGTCCATTCCCACAGCCCGCCTACATCTGCTTGGCCTCTGAGAGAGCTGCTGTGGGTGATAGGCTGTGGGGTCCAAGTCTTGAAGCCAACAGGACAGTTGTTGAGATCAACAAAGAGCTCATTGGGGTTTGGGGGAAGGCTGCCATTGGCAGCCTCCCCTGATGATTGGTTGGACGGTGGTGTTTCTTCTACGCCTTCGTTTGAGAGATGACTGTGACTGTCAGAAAGAGGTTATCAAAAGGTCATGGGTCAAAAACTTACCCGTTCACTGCGGAGATCAGCTTGCTCGGCACTTTCTCCAATGTATCCTTTCGGCTCTCGACATGGTGATAGATGCTGCGAGCTTCTTCCAAGGTTGGGATCCTTCCGTTGGCCCACTTGGCATAAGCGGCCAATTCATCGTAAGAAGCCATCACGGGCCAGTCCAGTGCGTGTTTGAGTGGCAAAGGCCCCCATACAGTTCTCAGGGCCTTATCACCGAGGAATTCGGATGATACCACCTCTCTGCCGACTTCTCCATTGGATACCGCGCCATTGACACCGTTCAAAACTGACCGTCTTGCGATCCAGGAAGCCGGGAGTGACGAATTGCCGGTGACTTCCAGGTAGTATGCGTAATCACCATTGCTGATGGGTCTGCTCTGAGCCTCGAATGCCGCCACCGAGACAGTGCGGGAAGGTCGTTCATTGTCCCATCCAAAATATCTATCCGGTCCATGGTGATTCTCCGGATCATCCAGACCGAGGGTGACCTCTGCTGCTGGAATTCGATGGAATTTGTTTGCAACTCGATTTGCTCTGGCCTCGTCTGCTATCTGCCTAAAGTCGGGTCTCTCCGTTCCAGGAGGTGGCAAGATCCTGTCACTTTGAAGTAGCATGTACAAAAACGTTTCCAAATGCATTGCCTCGTGCTCATATGCAAGCCAGAGTCCCCGGCCAAGTCTCCGATCTTGAACTGCCTGGCCAGATTCGAGACTGTCGGCAATGCGTGAGCGAACACGCTTTGCATATGTCAAGATGTCATTGAGAGCCGGCCAAGAATCTGGCACTTCACTATGGTCATGGCAAAGTTCTGGGTTGTCGACGTCTGGGAAGGAATTAGCTTATAACAGGAAAATGCGTGTCGCGTCGACGTACCAGGATCAATCCCACGCTCGAAAATTGACCAATATGATGCCGGTTCCGTTGGCTTGCCGTCTGTTGCCTTTGTGAAATGGATATCTGGCTCAGACGTTAGTCTCCTGCTGGTCATGATGAAGAACGATACGTGCCAGCAAAGGTGGGAATATGCCCCAAGTAGAAAATCAAGTCGTTTCGCAACTTGATTGGCTTATTCAAAAGCTCATCCTTGGGTATCATAGACCTCGTGACAACATCCCAAGCAGTCCACAATTGCTGCCAGTCATCTGAAGATGGGATGGGGTTAGTTGCATACTCGGCAGGCTTTGTAGCAAAATTGATGGCTGCTGGGGACAAGAGATGAATGACTGGAGCAAAGAGTTAGCGTTGGTTCTGAGAGTAGCACTCCCAACCCTTACAGTAGTCAGCACTTTTGTTCCCAAACGCCATCTGCTGGACCAGGCCACTGTCATGCCACAGTTGATCACTCTGGGCTTCTGAGTACTTGAAGGACTCTTCGAAAGGGAGTCTTTCCCCTCTCTTAAAGCTAAAGTCTTTCGTTATAATGTCTTTCCGAGCCAGGTAGGTTGCGTGGTGCCTGTCCAGCTGCTCGTCGTACCGACCTTCGACTGACCAGTCCTCTTGTCGGAAAACTTCATAGCCGAGGAGTGAGTTGGCGTGATCGAGACCATTCCTATAGAACCTCTCCGTCACCAACTGGGAATCATTGTAAGCTTTAAAAACACGTTGGGGGTCCTGGCAGGCATCCAGCCCAACAAGAATGAGATCGGCAGGCCCAAGGACAGACTTGATCTTGGTGAGAAATCCAGCAGCATCCTGTCGCGAAAAGTTGCCTAGGGATGAGCCCATGGTCATGACACAGGTCGACTGATCGCCGCTGGAGTTCGACAACCAGGTCAGAGCATCATCATAGGTCCCATGTAAAGCATTGAAAGAGACATGTTGGTATCTGCTAGTATCGATCTCTGCGAAAGTGCGCTGGAGTTCAGGAAACGAGAGATCCAAAGCGTAGTAGTCGACATTTTTCTTAGCAGCCTCAAAAGCTTCCAAGAGGATGTTAATTTTGCGGAGATTTCTGCTGAGGGTTAGAACGACCTTTGAAGGCAAGACGCCCAACATACCCGCTTCCAAGCTCAACGATGCGGGAGTTCCGGGGGATCTGAGTCGCTATCTCTCGAGCGTGTGTTTCAAGAGCCTCGATCTCGGCGTTGGTAAGATAGTATTCATCCAGATATGTGATCTCCTCGAAGATCTTCAAGCCCTTCTCTGCAGGAAATCAGTACCTTCTTTCCGATGCGTCATCATCACACCAACCATCGTAAAGAAGCAGAGTAGGGAAGCTCCTCGGCTGCTTGTTTGGCGGATCAAGAGACTCCTTGAGCATGCTGAGAAGGGACTGGCCGGATTTATCGCCCCGAATGTCGAGGAATCGGACTGCGGGTCGCTGACTGGTGGCCATGGTGAAAGCCGGATGAAGAACCTGGCTGATGGTACGAGTCATGAGGGATTGCAGGTGGCAGGCGGCTTCACGGTTTCACGGGAATGTGGTAACTTAGGGAACGTTCAGGTAGATATACAAGGTCCAGTATCCAGGAGATGTCTCGAGTGTAATCAATAGAATGAATAGCAACAGTGTCCAGGTACGGTGGCCATCAGGCTCCGCTACCCGCCGGTACAGACCCATGCTTACTAGTGTTGGAGCCAATGACTTCGTCCGAGCGTCTTTTCCTCGAGGTTGGCTGAGGTTAGCCACAACGTCAGAAACAGGCATAGTTGAGGAGCCAGTTGTGTTTCGACGAATACCCAGTAGGAACAGAAAAGCCCGAGTTACACAACCTACCGATTTGCTGGCCTGTGAGAGGCGTTTTTGACGCAGTGTGGGGAATGATCGGGAATCAAGACGCCCTGTAGTGTCCAGAATGACCCAGACCCTGACGTATGTCCACTCGTAGGTTCTCCATTGCTGACGGGCATCATGACGAGTAGACGGAGAATTGAGACCGCGGGGCCATTGCTTCAGCCCACATTGAAAAACACCACGAATCCAAACGTTGAATAGCAACATGCTCGGCAGTGCGTGGCATGGCATGACCCGCAGATGAGAACAAGGAGGGAGAGGGGAGGGAGGCCTCTGTGGCTCTGGAGGCGTGGCATGGAAGCGAATTCCATGTTTGCGGGGCAAGAGCCGTGAAGTTTCCGAACATGACAATTACAAGTCGTTCTAAGGTTAAACTGCAGGCAGCAACCCAATCAAGTCTAAGTCAAGCCCCACCAGCTGACAGATACGGAGCGTACGGAAGTTCCTCCAGATGGCAGTCACATAACCCTTCGGATGCTGTATACTGCTACATGATTTTCTTGAGATATTAAAAATACCTAGTTTCAGTCGGAAACCTTGGATCAAGACAAAAGACAAAAGAAAGTCCATGAGTGACATCCTCAATGTAGGTAATCTCAATCTTTGTCATCTTCGAGCTGCAATTGGATATCCTTCGAGGTTTGTTAAGGCAGCGTCACCTACGCATAGTTTGGGAAGGCACAGGCACAGGAATTTTGGGGATGGTGCCTGCCCGTACCTGTTCAATTACGTACTCGTGCAGGAATGTTCTGCACCTTCCATAAGCCCCTCATGCCACTCCCTGTATGATTACCTCAACAATCTGATTTCGATTACTTGCTGTTGTTTTCTGAACCAGGGGGGACTTCTGATCATCCGCTCTAGTTCAGGTCATATCTCGGCTACCCCACGGACTCGACCGTCAGCAGATCGTGGAGTGAACATCTTACCATAAAGGGTAAAAATCTCAAACATGGAAGACAGCCACAACAGCCACGACAGCTTGTAGTCAGGCGTGTCAGGCTAGAGCTTACAGGTGCATGTCACAGTCATGTGCTCAGTACTCTGTGGCATTGTCGTCGTGCAGACCTGGCAGGCGAAAAGTCACGAGTTTCATGTGCCTTGATTTCCAGGTTTGCGGCTGACAGAAGTTGGAGAATTAATCACGTGTACCTAATCCGGCAATCTATTTTCCATTCCTCAATTGGTAGGTTTTGACTTGTCCATCCAGAACACAAGGCCTCACATCGCATTATTAGCTGCACCACCTCTTCTCAACATAATACACGACGCGTCCGGGACGCGTCAATACCAGTTTTGACCTCTCTGAAACAATATCTATCGTCTTCAGACTATCCTTTGCCAACCATGAGCCTGTCACAGTCGACCTATTGTTGACCTGTATATCTCGCCTTGTCCATACCCTCCTCCGTCCCGCCATGTCCAAGTCGGGCAATTTGGCTGCCTTGTCGGCCGTGCTCAACCCGTCCGACAAGCCTACAATATACTACGCTGAAGACCCCCCCTACCTACCTCGAATCCTCATCTTCTACTCCCCTGTCCAGGCTGTTGGCTCTTTGTCGACCACCTCCCGTATCCGTGCCACAATCCTCAGCGCAGCCGGATTCAAAAGTTTTGGTGCATTCTCAGTCGCCCCTAATAGCAGCTACTACTCTGCCGTCCATAAGTTGCCAGAGGACAGACAAAGGGATGATGTCTGTCGTGGCATCGCATTCGCTCTATGCAGATACTTCTCAGAGGTACCGACCGAGGTAAAAAATGCGATTGCAGAAGAAGTCCAGCAAGATGGACTGGGATTGAAATGGGGTCAGTCGCACGCTGCCCAAGTGACATGTCGTATGAGCAAGGTCTTGAACACAGACGAGATACTCGATGCGTTACGACCTTTCTCAAAGGAGAGACCCACGAGTCCTATCTCGCCCGTGAAACCACTGGCCTCCATCAGGAAAACCCGACCTTCCTTTCTTCCAGCAGATGCCGCTAATATCGCATCTACTCGCCATACCCATGCAGCCACACCAGGTCGGAGGGTACCAAGTGGCAAGTCAACTCGTTCCACTTCAACTTCAACCCCTGGACCTAGGAATTCTGCACCAAAACACTCATTGGACCAGCTAGAGTCACTGCGCTTCAAGATGTGCGAGTTTGTCGACACAGAAGACAGATATATCACCAGACTACAGGATTTAATCGATCTTGTAACAACCCAGGGCCGGACCCCAAAATCCCTGACTTCGAAATTCGCCAGCTCTCGCAATCAGAAAGCAGTCAATGCCATGATTCAATTTCCGTCTCTGCTGGACCAAATCAAAGACATAAATCTTGCATTCCTAGACGACATCGAGACAGCCCTACAGAACTCAGAAGACGCAGCTCTGACTTTCCTAGAAGAAGCGCAGTCCAACCCGGCTCTGTTTCAGAACTCCAAGGATCCTATGGGCATATACACCTTTGCCAAAGTCCTCCTTGCACATTTCCCCAAATTCCCAATGCCATATCGAGAATACTTAGATCTTCACGCTCAGATCTCATCGAATCTGACCCAATACTTGAAAGAGGGGACCACATCCGTCCAACAAGCACCATCATTGCTTATGGAGCCCGCACAACGAATATCACGATATGGGCTGTACATCGACACCATGCTGCCTCACGTACCCACCCACTTCACCGTCGCCGTGCGCGCTCTAGAAAAAGCACGTAAGATCATCGCCGAAATCTGCGAAATGGAACCCGCCGCATCCACCATCCTCGACTCTCTGCGCATCGAGCACGAATTCCGGAAAGGAGCACTATCCCCCACAAAACTTCTCTCCGGCCTCACACGATCCAACGGCACTGTTCGAGAAGCACCCGCCTTAACCGGTAGTACAAGAGACCGAGGCAAACCTCGCTTCTTCCCCAGCTTAGGACGAAGTCTAAGTCGCCGACCTAAATCTACGCGACCAGGCCTGTCTGGTATCCTCTCAGAACAAGATCCGGACCAAGCCAGCAATATCAACAGTTCGACATTCCAAATCTCAACACGTAGCGATGAGAACCGGCCACACACAGGCAGTTCGGGCATTTCATTCCGATCACTCTCAACCAAGAGACCTCAAACCGCTGGCTCGGGCCGGTCGGCGCCTAGCCCTGGTCCTAACTTACCGATTTTGCATCCGAATAAATCACCCAACAGCCCCGAGGAGGGCGGTAGTATAACTCGGCAGGTTGGTCAACATCGTACGATTGAGGAATACAAGGCCGCGTTGGTGAAGGCAGAGGACGAAAATTACAAATTGTTACAACAAAACGCAGACCTGAAGCGGCAAATCCGCGAATGTAAATGTGGTGGGGTGGTGAGGAAGTGATACGATATGACGGTTGTTTGACTTGGTGTCAATTGAGAGAGCATCTTTTGATGCACAGCCTATGCACATCCTCGAGCAAGCCATGACTCGAGAAATATGGCATGCAACATGCACCTTTGAACGAATGAACTATTGAATTCGTTGGGTTCTAAAAATAAATGAGATGAATTCCCTGAATGCGGGTCATGACGTTATGTGGAGATATTTCAAGCGCTGTAGCCTCGTTCCTCGTTCATGATAGATACCTAGGTAGAATGCACGGGCAGCTTTCAAACCATTCATTACCTTTTGTGCACCGAGGACATACATCAACTGTGGGGACTTTTGTGATGACTTGCTTTTCTAACGATGTTCTATGAATGGACGACAGTCACTATTAACATGGACAAGGACTTCTATCCTGGACACAATGATTGCCCAGACACTTATCTAGCCAGGACACTCGTCGTCGTCGCATATGATGTCGCATCCTGGTTGACCCTTCAAACATCATCGTCATCATCATCAAACTCGGGTCTTACGGCCGCCCAACCACTGTTATGTCTCGCCATATCGCGATCCGTATTCAATCTCAACGCCCTCGCCTTCTCTGGATTCCACCTCCAACATCTACTCGTATAGTCATCCGCCACAGTGATGAGATTACCATTATTCGCCCACGCCACCGCCGTCACTTCCTTAGTGTGTCCGCCCACCAGCGCCGTGCCGTGATGGTAGATAGGGAAATCATCCATATCTTCCTCAGCAACCGAGACTTTACCCGCGACACGGTCGGACATAGACGAAAGTCGCGTTAGTCTCGGATTTGATCTAGACTCCAACGGACTTGATTGTTGAGAGGCTTTGTTGAGATAACGTTCATTGGTAGGAAACACCACGGCACATTCCTGGCCGCTTCCAATCGCAATCATTTCTGCACTATTTCCATTCTCTGTATGTTGTTCAAGCTGGCTGGATCGGACTGCGAGTTTGTCGTAAAAGGTTGCAACTCGTAAGTCTGGGTGGCGGAATCCGTACAAAGGGCCCAGGCCCGGTCTAGATGTCTTCAATGGTTTGGAGCGGGCTGTCGAGCAGGCTGACATTTCAGGGGCCCCTCCCAACACGAGATGGGATGTTGAATATGCGTAGATAGTATGGTCTCGACAGGCAGAGTACAGTCGTGAACTGTCTGAACTCATGGCTATTGAGGTAACTCCGAATTGACGGTGTTGGGCATGGCTGGCGGGTTCCTGTGTTATTGAGACAGGGGTTGGTCGATTGGTCTGTGTGAATGATGTGCGCATATCCCATAATTTGATGATCGCATCGTTTTCAGAGGCTGTGGCAAGTAAGTGGGCTCGGCTTTCGCTGATGAAGGTACATGTGGTGATAGCAAACTCTGCTCTTCCCGCGACGGTCCCGGATTGACGCTTGCCTCTGGACTTTTTGTATTTGTCAAACGATGTGTGGGCCTCGGTGATCTCGTTTTCGGGAGAGATCTGCTTGGTTTGGCTCCAGATCTCACGCTCGAGCCGTGACATCTTGGTCATGAGTGTAGGACCTTCAATTTGCGGACTTCTCAAGTCCCACATGCATACAGTACCGTCTCTTGAGCAAGAGGCAAGGATCTGATTACCAGAGCCTGGCTGAAACTGTATTCTCTTGACTGATCCAGTATGACCCAGGAGGTTGTATACGGACACGCCGCGATCGATGTTATAGATGTGGCTTGTCTGATCACCGGAGGCTGAAGCAATGAGCTTGTCGTCGGAAGAAATCTCCAGGTCCATGATGGCATTATCATGGGCACGCCATGTTTTGATGACTGTTGGGAACTTGACGTAGCCTTTGTTTCGGACCTCGTCCCAAGCATTGTGGATTCGAACATTGCCGTCTTCGTCGGCTACTGCGACCAAAGGGGTGTTGTTGAAGCTTGCCACACAAAACGGCAGTGCAGCTGACGCGGGAAGTGTACCGCTGTAATTACAGACATCCCCAGGAGAGCTGTAGAAGTGCGCTGTGTCATGCTCCCATAACCTGCTGTCATTTGTTTCTCCGACGGCTGTCCTTCCGCCAAGTTGCTTAGAAAGAATGCTGGCAGAAGAGGAAATCGTTCGATAGGGCAAGATGCGTGGAGGGTAGATTCTAGGTATATCGTGTTGATCTTCGTCGTGACAGTCATCTCCAAAATCGTCATCGTCATTATCTGTCTCGATGCATGGGTCGTCATGCTGAGGATTCAAATAGGATTGATCATGCTTTTCGGCTCTTTTGATAGGGGAGGACGGTATAGACGCTATCGAGCTGAAAGAGAGCCTCCGCTTCTTTGCTGGTCTGTCAGCGTCGTCATGACTAGGTAGTTGTAGCTGAGACACTGTATCTGCACGACTGTTCAGCCTTGCAGATGAAAGCTCTTGTAAGGCTTTTCTTGAGGCTCTGGCAGCGCGTTGAACATTTCGATGTCGTGGAGTGAAAAACTTTGTGAATCGTTTTGGGGTGACCGAGGGATTCTTCTTCACTCGTTGACTTCGTCGTGGGCTTCGATTCTCAGTAGGTGGTAAAGCAAAGGTAACGCCTTCAGCTCGCGAGGACCGTTCTGGAGTCCGGTCCATAGCGGAAGGGAAACAATCTTGAACTGGTGGCAAGGTCTCAAAAGGGGAGGACGGTCTGGAATCGGCTTATGAAGGGTACATTGTTGGAAGAGGAAGAGGCAAGTGTTGGAAGGTATTAGTTAAGGAAGGAAGAAGCGAAGGAGGACTGAGAGCTGTAGGCGTAGGATGGTCATAGTCACTCTAGCCCTCTAGCAAAGACGGTGCAGCGCCACAGTGCCAGTCTTGGTGCTGCCTTGGGCCCAGTTGGTCAATGTGGATTGATGCAGGCTCTTTGTTACTGGTAATTGAAGATACGTGAAGTGGCTCCAGCGGAGGAGGCGCGGAAGATACACGCGACACGTTAACTTGTGGCGACGTGACGCGCCGTTATCGATAAGAAAAATAGTACCCGATATGGCAAGTTACGCGCAGTTAGTGAATAATGTCTGGGATTGGAAGGTGAAGCGCGGTGGTCGGGTATAGAAGGTCTGCCGAGAAGTTCGTCCCCGCAGATTCAACTCCGATTGGTTGTCACACGTCCTTCAAATCCTCTCCAAAGAAAAAAGTTCCCAGCATGCAGATTACTTGGTTTCGCCGGTCCAAAATCAATCTCTGTCTGCTATAGCCCTGACACTGAGATATCATATCCTTCAAGGATGGTCCATACATAACAGTGGTGCCACATCAAAAATTGGACTCTATAGTCTTCGGCACCCCGAGTTTCCCTTCATTTCAACCACCATGTCGTCCGGCAAGAGGAAGTTGGGGACAGACGATACAAAGTCGGCCAACAAGCGCTCGAGATCCGACTCCAAGGCCAAACCGTCAAAATCTGCAGAGTCTACAAAGCCGAGGTCCCAGAACTCATCCAAAGAGTCACAGCCTTCCTCCAAGCCACCTCCCCCATCTGTTCTGTCCAAAGAGCAGCCTGCATTTCCTCGAGGCGGCGCCGGCTTGTTGACCCCAATCGAGCGAAGGCAAATCCAAGCGAAAGCAGTCCGAGATGCTACCAAGGAACATCAAAAGGCACAAGACTTGTTTGGTGCACCTGGCGGAAAACCACAAGACTCAAGCGACGAAGAGGAAGGTCTGTCTTCTGAAGATGAACAAGTGAAGCCTGAGAAGAAGCCCCGCAAGACCAAAAACAAAGATCGAAAAAAGAGCGCAGAGACTGAAAAGCCAGAAGTGTTCATTGGCGGTCTTAGTTACAAAAGAATTACTACCGACTCTCTGATACTCAGTCAAATCATCTCAATTGGTCCGAGATTTCTGACCGTTGCACTGCCAAACAACCTCGTGGGTCATGTTCCTCTGACCTCTATCTCGCCCAAATTTACCCAAACAGTGCAACTGCTTCTCAACAGCAATGGAGATGCCGACAACGCAAGCGATTCTGGGGCTGAGGACTCTGATCACGATATTGATTTATCACATTACTTCCGTGTTGGCCAATATCTGCGCACCGCCGTCACTTCAACCGAGCAGGAGAAAACTGCAGCGAAGTCCCAAGCTCGCAAACGGATAGAATTGTCCATCGACCCTTTGTTGACCAACAAAGGGCTTTCTCGTTCCAATCTAGCTGTTGGGACCTCAGTTCAGGTCTCTGTCAACAGTGTTGAAGACCATGGTCTGGCCGTTGATCTTGCGTTCGAAGAGGGCACTGCTCCTGGCTTTATTTTGAAAAAGGACCTTCCTCCTGGTGCCACCCTCAATGACTTCAAGCCTGGAGCAGTCTTGCTCTGCGTTGCACTGGATTCGGACACGAATAGAAAGGTCATCAAACTCTCGGCTGACCTCACTAGTGCGCCAGCCTTGAAGTCGGCGTCCTCTGTGGACTCTTTCCTCCCTGGGGCTGTCGCTGAGATTCTCATAAGCGAAACGTCGGATTCTGGTCTTTCTGGGAAAGTGATGGGTCTTCTCAATGTGACAGCAGATGTCGTCCATTCTGGATCCTTCAAAGACAAGCAAGCGTTTCTCTCCCAATACAACGTAGGTCAAAAGGTCTTAGGTCGCTTGCTGTGTACGTTTCCTCTTTCAGAGAACAAGCACATCGGCTTTTCAATCCTTCCGAACCTTATCCATCTCGAAAGTTCAAGCACTGGTGGGAGCCAAATCCCTTTGTCTTCCACTGTTGAGTCTGCAACAGTCATTCGCGTTGAGCCGGGCTTGGGTGTATATCTGAGCCTTGACGATAACTCCATCGGCTTCGCTCATGTTTCAAGACTTTCCGATAAGAAAGTGGATTCAATCTCCGAAGTCATCGGTGCCTATAAACTTGGAACCGAGCATCGCGCGCGTGTACTTGAGTACAATCCTGTTGACAACTTATATCTGGTGTCACTACAGCAGAGTGTACTAAGTCGCCCATTCCTGCGCATTGAAGACGTCCCAACTGGCACTGTCGCGAAGGGAGAAATCGAAACGATTCTCATCGGCTCTTCTGGAGTCGAGGGACTCATCGTCAAACTGGCGGAAGGAATTTCTGGCTTAGTCCCTGCAATTCACATGTCTGACATCGAACTGAAGAATCCTGAGAAGAAATTTCGAGAAGGCCAGAGTGTGACTGTACGAGTGCTGTCTACAGATCCTCTCCGAAAGCGGCTGAGATTGACTTTAAAGAAGTCGCTTGTCAACAGTGATCAAAAGGAGTGGAAGAGTTTTGACGCCATCGAAGTGGGCGATTCCACGGTGGGCACGATTTTCAAAGTTGATCGTGCAGGAGCTGTCATGCAGTTCTTTGGGCCTGTCAAAGCTTTCCTCCCTGTTTCAGAGATGAGTGAGGCATTCATCAAAGATGCCAGGGAGCACTTCCGAGTTGGGCAGGTCTTGACAGTCAATGCTATCAGCGTCAATCCGAGCGAGGAACGCCTTACCGTTTCCTGCAGGGAGGTCAACACGCCCGGCCCGTCTGTTGAAACCTCTCTTGCCAAACTACAAAGTGGTACAGTGACAACAGGAACCATCTTTGAGAAGTCTCAAGATGATGTTCTGCTCAGGCTAGAAGGATCCGATGCGATCGCCCGATTGACACTCGATCATGTTTCTGATGGCTCTTTGAAAAAGCGAGAGTCGGCCATGAGCAAGCTTAGAGTCGGACAGAAACTGGAGAATGTACTCATCCTTCAAGTCCAGTCAAATCGCCGACTTGTACTTCTCAGCAACAAGCAGAGTCTTATCAAGGCTGCTCAAGACGGAACGCTGCTCCGAAGCTTTGATCAACTTAGTGAAAATGCTTCGGTGACAGGATATGTCTCTAACATTACCGAGGCTGGCATTTTCGTCGGCTTTGCAGGAGGAATCAGCGGGCTCCTCGCCAGGAACGAAGTCCCTGTAGAGAATGAGTCGCTCCCAGACTTTGGAATGTCCAAGCTGCAGACAGTTTCAGCGAAGGTCCTTCGTATTGATTACAAAGGCGCTACTCCACGGTTTTGGCTTACAATGAGAGAAAGGGGATTGGAACAAACTGGAAACAAAAGATCCAAGACGGAATCATTTGTTCCAGGCACAGTTCCCCTATCGGCTCCTGTCGATCCGGCTCTGAAGACGTGGGATGATCTAGCTGTTGGTAAAGTTACAAAGGCAAAAGTCATCTCGGTGAAGGACACCCAAATCAACGTTGAATTAGCAAAGGACGTTCAAGGTCGGATTGATGCATCCGAGGCTTTTGACAATTGGGAAGCGATCAAAGACCGGAAGAAGCCTCTCAAACAGTTCTCGGGTAAAGAAGAGCTCAGTGTCAAAATCCTCGGCGCTCATGACACCAGAAACCACAGATTTCTGCCCCTCACCCATCGAAGTTCAAAGAACACCGTCTTTGAGCTATCTTGCAAGCCCAGCACTATCGCCAAGAAAGAGGTAACTAACCTTTCCATTGAAGAGGTGCAGGTTGGGTCCAAATGGCTGGCTTTCGTCAACAATATTTCCGACAGTTGGCTTTGGGTCAACCTTTCGCCGACGGTGCGTGGGAGGATCAAGGCAACCGATGTCTCAGATGATCTGTCTTTGGTTGCTGATCTTGAGGAGAATTTCCCAATTGGATCCGCCCTTCGAGTCCATGTCCTGGCAGTCGATGTTGACAAGAACCGGCTCGATTTGTCCGCAAAATCCCAAACCTCAAGCAAACCTCTCACCCTGGAAGCCATTTCAAAGGGCCTGGTCCTCCCTGGCCGTGTAACGAAAATCACTGAGCGCAACGTGGTTGTTCAATTAAGCGACCAGGTCGTTGGTGTAGTCGAGCTCATCGACATGGCTGATGACTACACTGAAGCAAACCCAGCGAAATATCAAAAGAATGAGATTCTACGAGTTTCCGTCGTCAAGGTGGACATCCCAAACAAAAGAGTGTTCCTCTCTACCCGACCATCAAAGGTTCTCAGCTCCTCTCTGGAAGTTGAAGACGCTGAAATCACCTCCTCCAAACAACTCACAGTCAATGCTGTGGTTCGAGGCTTCATCAGCAATGTGAGCGACAAGGGCATCTTTGTCACACTTGGCCACGGCATCACAGCGTTTGTGCGGATTAGCAACCTCTCGGACAGCTATTTGAAGGACTGGAAGAGTCACTTCCAACGGGATCAGCTTGTCAAAGGCAAGATCACCCTGGTTGATTCCGACTCCGGCCACGTGCAAATGACATTGAAAGAATCTGCACTGAGCCCTGACTACAAGGCTCCAATCACATTCAACGACCTGAAAGTTGGAGACATTGTCACAGGTAAAGTGGCGAAAGCCGAGACTTTTGGCGTTTTCATTCGTGTCGACAACTCCGAGAATGTACGCGGTCTCTGTCACCGCAGCGAGATAGCGGAAAAGCCCGTGGTGGACGCCACGAAATTATTCTCTGAAGGAGACACAGTCAAGGCCAAAGTCCTCAAGATAGAGCCAAGCGCTCGACGAGTGAATTTTGGCATGAAGCCTTCTTACTTTGCGGATCAAGACGAGAGCATGAGTGATGACGATGACGATGACGATGACGATGACGATGACTCTGAGATTGATGGAGGTGCTCAGCTTGACGTCGAAATGGCAGATGTCGAGGCAGCAGGCGAAGCGGAAGAGGAAGATAGCGAAGATGACGAGGATGAGTCCGCGATCGATCTTTCAGAAGACGACGCCGCCAGCGACCAAGAAGCCGTTCTCGTAAACGCCAAAGTCCCTCCCCCTTCAACCAAAGCCCTCTCGGTCGGCGGATTCGACTGGTACGGCGTAAACGACTCGACCATCCCATCAACCTCCAAACCCACCGAGTCCGACTCCGACACCAACACCAACACCCAAGGCCCCTCGCTGAAGAAAAAGAAGAAACACCGGGCCGAAATCCAAGTCGACCACACGGGCGATCTCGACACAGACGGACCACAATCCAGCGACGACTTCGAACTCCTCCTCCTCAGCGAACCGGACTCATCCCTCCTTTGGCTCCAATATATGGCCTTCCACCTGAAACTCGGCGACGCGGACCAAGCCCGCTCCATCGGCGAACGCGGCCTCAAATCCATTGGTCTTGGCCGCGACCCGGAAAAACTCAATGTGTGGATCGCCCTGCTCAATCTCGAAAACGCATATGGCGACGACGAATCCATCGACGCCATGTTCAAACGCGCATGCGAATACAACGACCCTCAAGACATCTACACGCGTCTCACAAGTATCTACATCCATTCCGGCAAGCATGAAAAGGCCGATGCGTTGTTTCAACGCATGTTGAAGAAATTCACGCAGGATCCAAAGATCTGGATCAATTACGCGACGTTCTTGTTTGATACGGCGGGCCAGGCGGATCAAGCTCGTGCGCTGCTTTCAAGGGCGTTGCAGACGTTGCCGAAATTCACGCATTTCGACATCACGTCCAAGTTTGCGCAGTTGGAGTTTAAATCGGAGAATGGTCTGCCGGAGAGGGGACGGACGATTTTTGAGGGGTTGATTAGTTCGTTTCCGAAACGGGTGGATGTGTTCAATGTTTTGCTGGATCTGGAGATGAAGAGGAGTGAGGATGAGGATGGGAAGGAACAGGTTCGAGGTGTCTTTGAGAGAATCTTCGGCGGATCTTCGAAGTTGAAGGTCAAGCAGGCTAAACACTTCTTCAAGAGGTGGTTGGAGTTTGAGGAACGTTGTGGTGATGAGCGTCGGGTGGAGGAAGTCAAGGCTCGTGCCGCTGAATGGTTGCGTGCTCATGGAAAAGAAGAATAGAGAATGGGTGTGATCTTAGCATGCATACGACCCCGTATCTTGAGAGGCAGTGTGTCTCAATGGGTCATGAATAAATAAAAGTAGTATACAAGATGGTTTACAAGGCTAAGACCCGTCGCTTCGTATGCAGATCGTTATTGAGAGGTGTTTCGTGTCTCATCATAGGCGTTCCAGCATATCATATCCAACGTTCTCATTTAGGAACGGCTAGTCGAATGCCATGCGGTGCTTATAGCGTATCAGATCTGCCCTGGGTTTGCTCCTTACCTTGCGTCATAAGCCTCCTCATCTATTCTTGTGCTCTCTGTCCAGCAGACCTCGACCCACTCAGTAGTGACTATGCGAGGAATCTTGCCTTTTCTCTTGGACAGATCCTTCCGCAGCAGAGACAGGTCCGATTCAGATGAAGCCACAATATGCGTCACCTCGTTAGTCAAACTGGGACTGACCTTCCCACCAGCAAACATTATCGTATTACGTGCCGTGAGAAGTTGAGGGTCTTCGACGTCGGCTTGACCATCTGGACCGCTCGAAGAGCCACTACGGTGCTGTTTTGTCGTTGAACCGGAATCGAGATACATTGTCAAGTCGTGGAACATTGTACCTCTCAAGTTCATGAAGTCTGGTAAGATGGCGGGGATTAGGTCGCTTCGGTCTATGGATTCTTCTGCATTTGGCATCTTCGCCATGGTGGCGGTCAACTCTTCCACCGATATGTCGCGGGCATACGAGTCGCCATATTCATCGACGTTGTCGTCCCATACCCCTTCTTTATCCTCGGGAATAAAATATAAATGTCGCTCGGACTCGTATGGGATAACAATCTCCGGTAATCCCCTTGTAAAGTCTTTTCTCGCTTGATCGATGCAGTCGAAAATCCAGATTGGTTTGATGATTTCTTTCTTACCAGCTTTGATCAAACTTGCGACGGGGACAGTTCGGCGTGACGCGACACACACTGTATCTTCAACGGCGGAGTGCGTCTGGACAACCTTACCACCATTTGCTTTTACTAGTGCTTCAAGTTCCAGTTTAGTTTTCTTCTGGGAGCCATTCAAACCGGAGTCTGTCATGATGTAGAAAGTCAAGCCAGACAAGACTTCCCCTTTAGGTCCCACAGGCTCTTCAACGTTGTTCACATCCTTCGCATGATAGCCAGCTATAGTCAAAGGTTTTTTCCTCGTGGCGGTGGCCTGCTTTCGCCTTTGCTTCTTCTCATCGTCGATCTTGATCTCCTTCTCGCGGTGGTCCTTTGCGGCCTTTTTGCGAAGGTCCTCCATGCCATCAACAGACAAGGCTTGTTCCCAGGACTTATCCCTTCGTAGACGTTTGAACCTAGGAAATCGCAGCGTGAGGCCTGCGCCATAATCATCGCTCAGGGTGATTTCCGCCGCTTTGATCTCGATCACAAGGGAGTCTTCTGGCTTGATCCACTGATCTGGTTTTTCACGGCCAGCAGTCGCTGGACCACCAATATCAATGTATTTTGTGGGAGGATTCTTCGGATCCCAGTCGATCCATTTCCCCTCGGTCTCGTGGCGGATGGTTGCATAGTCACTAGCAGAAAGTCCTCCCCCAACCTTGCAGAAAGTTAGAAACCGCTGATTGGAAGCATCATCCTGACTTGGGCCTTGAGAGTGTGTTGATGATTGGGTTCCTGGTTGAGTATCACCACGACGTCTATCCGATGTCGAAGGTGCTCGCAGCCCGCACATGAAACTTGAGATCGCACCTCCACGACGTCCGCTTCCATAGTAGCCTCCGATGATCAAGCAATCCAGTGATTGGCCAAATTCGGTCATGTACTCAGGTTTGACCTTTTGCCAGTCGTCATTGCGTTCATCCAGGCGGTAGGCGGAACGGGGGTTCTTCAATAAGAGACCCTCGGACGAATTTGCTATCACTTTACGAAGTTCGTCCTCGACTTCTTGGGCAGTAGTTGCGACAATGTGGTCGTGGAGCTCCAGACGCCGGTGCACAGACTTGACCGACCTTTCAAGCACATTTCTTCGATCTTGTAAAGTCCAGCGGGTCAAGGGCCTGCCGTTGACCAGAAGAATATCAAACACCCGGAACAATGGTCTAATACCATTAGCAAACGGATTGTTGATTTCGGATAGTGCGGCGGTCTTGAGGGTCCCAAACGGGACAATCTTGTCCAGGGTCGGATCCCAAGTAATCATTTCTCCATCTAGAATGATGCTCTCAACGTCAGGGGCAAAAGCACCCTTGATAAATTGGGTCAGGGAGCCTTTATCATCGTAAAAGCCTTCACCGTATAGATATGTGTACTCCTTGGCCTTTCGAGACCAGAACCTGAATTGTTTACCGCCCTCTACTCCTGTGTCTTTGTCATCTGAGACGGAAATCATATGAAGCTGCATCCGCTCCCCATCCAATTTCTCTTCGATCCAGAATTCTCGGGGTTCATTTCCTCGTCGCAGCCTTTCGATCATACTCGCGATGGAGAGGTGAGTATTGTGTCGAGCACTTTGAGGCTGGAAACACTGCATCAAGGTGACACCAGTATCTTCAGTTTCTAAGCGGACATTGGGGTTGTACAGCTCGTAACAGACTCTTCTCAGGCTGCTAGAGACGTTGAAGAGAGTCTCGGCATCTGGGTGCCAGAGATGGAGGAATGTTTTATCAGTGGCATAAATCCTCATGCTGCGGAGAATGATTTTGATCAGCCAAGTGAACTCGTCAGCATTCATACGCTTGTAGAACTCCGTCATTATTGATAGCTGGTTCTCTTCCTTTGGTGCTGCAGCCAATTTATCCAAGGCTTCATTGACCTCTTGGATGGTCATGTCTCCTGGGTCGATTCGCATGGGTCTTTTCGAGATAACATCTTGACAACGAGCAGGGAAATCACCTGCAATTTGAGTTGTAGATCCTGGGTGTGGTAATTTCCAGTTCAGAAGACTAAAGGCGTCGTCTGAATTTTTGTCGATCTTCATCATCTTGACCAAGAGGCGAGCGATGACCTTTTCCTTCAGACCATACATAGCACGGTCCCGGTCTTTATCAGGGATGATGAGACGAAAAGCAGGATAGAAATCATCTCCTACCTCACGACGCCAACGGGAGATGTAACGTTCAATGAGGGCGTTTCGTTTCTCGGTTGGCGATGACTTAGTCCTGTTGGGGCCCAATGCTCGACGATTCCCAGGGGGAGCCTTTTGCTTGTTCATTCGAAGCTCTATCAATGGATTGAATAAATCCTTGCAAAGGGTGGAGAATGGAAGCGTTTCGCCCTTGTTGCGAGGGCGATTGGGATATTTCAAGTCGAGTTCATCTTCTTGG
The DNA here is from genome assembly GCF_000836275.1 of Exophiala mesophila. Lineage (NCBI taxonomy): Eukaryota > Fungi > Ascomycota > Eurotiomycetes > Chaetothyriales > Herpotrichiellaceae > Exophiala > Exophiala mesophila. The sequence continues at coordinate 3,048,512 of NW_015622506.1, forward strand.
GCCTGCTGGTCGCTGATCTCAACGCCACCCACCGAGTCAACGTCCATGTCTTCCTGATCCGACATGATGCTGGTAGATTTAGAATCATTGAGCCGTTACTTGGTAGCTGTTGATAAGGATCGTGATGAAGATTCAGTCGGCGTGAAGGGAGGGTCGTAAACGCGGGGGGGTTGATGAACTCACATTACAGACCTTCGAGTCTGCAAGAGAGAAATCGTCTATCCAAAGGCCCCCTTCATCTACTGACATTGCTCATCATGATCACATCCACAGAGAACAGATACGTATGTTTCATTATGCACGTGGTTCGGCAGGTGTATTTCCCTGTCGTGCCCATCGTGCCCATGGTTCCTGCCTCGCGAGACTGACATTATCTTGGCATTATAGCCCGCCGTTGACGCTAAACCCAACATGGTGCGCACAGACGCGTCATCACGTGCGGATTGACTGAGTTCCGGTAGTGACAAGAGTTATTGGAGCACGTGCCAATGAAGCTAAACCGCAATAGTAACCAACTTCATCTCCGTATTGGAATTATTGGTGGCAGAATCCTGCCTGCGCCCCTCAGGACCCCAGTCTTCACCAACATCCTGACACCCTGACCTAACGCTCCAACTTTCTGTGGTACCTGAATGTCTGAGGTGAGATGCGACGACTATGGAGAACTACTACGGATGAAGAACCCTGCAAATCCCACAGAGCATCCCTCAATCCTCCTCTCCTCTTGACAAGAACCTATCTATAGGCATCCCACACATGTTGTACCTACCACGCCAACATCCACACTCTTTCTAGTCTTTGCTTGGTGATTGCACGCCTCATATAGCGGGAGCTGATATGCTTCAATACCATCCTTAGTCATCCCGAGCAACATCCACACTCGTTCCGCTGTCCTGCGATCGATGCGACATCTGCATCTCTGTTTGGTCGACTTGTTCATGGATTGATGACTGAGACACAGGCGCGGCGTCCACCTGTGGCGCCCAAGCCGCCATTCATTCAGCAGAATGCTGGACGAAATGCGGCATCTCCTTCCAACTCGCCAGTGGCTTCTCCTGCTCTCCGCGGTGCTGCATCTGCCTTTGGGCCCAGTTCCTTGAAACCTCAAAAGCCTGTCGTTTCTCCTCCTCAGAACCCTTCCGCTGGTGCTCTGGCAGCTGCCGCAGCTGCCGGTAAGAAACAACAGGCCCAGGCTTCGACTTCAGCCTCGGTCCAAAAGAGCCCTTCGATACGGACCCATGATAGTGGAACGACTGCTAGAGGCAGGCCCTTGACAACGGATCACCTCGCCGCACCATCCTCGTCGTCATCCCATCACTCCTCAGTTTCGCCCTCGAAAAGAAACTTCCAACCTCATCCCGCACGTCCTACATCTACCGTGGCCGCTGTCGTTGCCTCCTCCAGCACAAGCCCAGTCAGAAGGCCTGCTCTGGTACGAAACAAGTCTGGGTCACACTTGTCAACACCAGAAAATCCCCCGGTCATGCGTGCACGTGGGTTGAGTACCAACAGTTCTCATGAATCTCCACAACGGCCGCCTAAGAATCACGATGCCCTTGCTGGTGCTTTAGCCTCTATGACCACCGGAGGAAGCTCGGTGGCTCCTCAAAAGACTGGCGAAAGACCGAAGCAGGAGCTGGGATCTATCGCACAATGGAACCCTCAAGCAGCGCAGCTATCTCATCCTTCACCGATATCAAGTCCTTCCCCATCCGGAGCCGCCGCCGCAGCCACAGCCACTAGAAATGCATCAGCCTTTGAGATGGCTCGGAGGACGTTCTCCCCACCTACAGATCTTCCCCCGACCGACACGCGCCCACGAGCACTTCCTCAGGCATCATCAGCAGCTCTCGATTCAGTTCCGCCAAGTATCAAAAGCACTCCTCCACAGACCGACTCTGAGACCGATGCGGTCCGCTATGCATCAGAGCCGAGTCACAAAACCTTACCAGCTCCGGTGGCTGTACGTCCTGACCGAGCTGCCGTGGCTGCTCAGGAACAAGCAGTCCTCAACAACAACACCCAGACCGCGAATCGGGAGTATTTGAAACAAAGATCTATCAACGCTCTAGCGGACGCCATGGTCGCCGGATCAATAGCGTCATCCCATGCCCCTTCACGGATCCAGTCACCCGCCGTGCCTCCACCACCACCCAAACCCCGACGACGATCTCGGTCCGTAGGAATCTTCGACTCTGTCGGCATCCATCACCGCCACCTCCACGGGCCCAGCAAACCATCCGACAAAACCCCTCCTGACCCACCACCCCCAAGAACCATGCGGCAAACGCTCCGTCATAAACCCCCCGGCGATGACAAATCCGCCGACGAACCCACCAAACGAGGTCGAAAACACTGGCGCCGTCATCCAAACATGCACCACGAAGGCGACCGCAAACGCTGGCGCGACAAAATCACCGAACGCGAACGTAAACGCTACGAAGGAGTTTGGGCCGCAAACCGAGGACTCTTCTTCGACCAAGACATCCTCGACGACTCTGACGGTGGTGGTGACAACGCCAACGCCAACGCCAACGCCATCAGAGATAACTCGAACGACATGGTAATGAACGTAGTCGTTCGCGATATCTGGAACCGTAGTCGTCTTCCTCGAGATATATTAGAGGAAGTTTGGGACCTGGTCAGTCCGCCGGGATCCAAGGCGTTGAATCGAGAGGAGTTTGTGGTCGGCATGTGGTTGATTGATCAACGTCTCAAAGGTAGGAAATTGCCCGTCAAGGTCTCGGCGAGTGTATGGTCGAGTGTCAGACATACGACTGGAGTTAAGATCTCGAGTAAACCGATACCCAAATAAATACATAGTTTAATATCATAGGATTATTCCCGTTGATCATTCATTACTATTTACCTGATTCAGTGAAGACTCTTGTCTTGCAATAATAATAATAATAGTAATAATAATAATACATCCCAAGGCATGCATGCATGCATAGATATATTATACCATACCGTTTGGATAATGTGATAATGTGATATTTTGATCATATGCTTCGAATTTACTGTTATGCAATTTTATCAAATACCCAAAGTATTCTCATTCATATACAAACATGAATACCTAATTTACTTTGTTCACTCAACCTCATCGGCTCTTCTTTCCATATAATATGGCTCCATCCATGGCTTTGTGGCTTTCGTTCTCCAAAAAAAGCAAATCAAAGCAAAAGAAGCCCAATTGGCCCAAAATATTCTCCTCGTCTTCATTTTCGTGCCTGGCTGCACAATACATCCTTTTTGGTACAATTTCACCGCACGCTGAGAACTGTTCTCAGCCTCCTATAGCTGTGGCGGAAATAATGAAAGAAAAAAAACTTGGTCATGATCGGTCGTTCGTACATCCCATCCATACATCCATCCATCGCTCACCCCGATCCCCTTCCTGCTCTCATACCCTATGCTCCCGCTCTCACTCACACCGGTAGTCAACCAGTAGTCTCCCCCAGCAACAAAACGATCATGTTGCAAATCAACCGAATGAAATGAAAAGAAAAGAAAATGTAAAACAGACACCACACACTCCAAAGTCCCATCCCAACCGTGATACTCATACGCCATGCTTGCCGTGCAGTGCAGTGCAGTGCATTCCATTCGTTCATTTTTACACATCGTCCATGGACCATACCGTCCATCTTTCTGCACCAATCTTTCTCTCCACCTTTTGACCTTTTTCATCTTTTGGTTCGACCACCGGTGGAAGCCATAGCTTGGCATGGCCGACGGCCTCCTCCTTTAGTTTGCCACATCGGCGCATGTTAGCCTCACATACGTAAGTGCGAAGAAAATCTCGGTTGTCTCTGGGCTCACGGGGTCGGGGTTGACATTCAAGTTTGCCACCTTCACCACTGTTGGTCCATGCGAGAACTTGTGCAGCTCGGTATTTGTTGCTCGGGGTTCCATCGGGGTCGAGCCAGGTGGGGGGACTGGATGCATGTGCAGTACGGACGGTGGAAGGGATACATGTCGATAGCTGTACAATAGGGGGAAGTTGAGCGATTCGGTTGCGAGAAAGTTTGGTTCTGGGGGTGCCTGACGGTTGGTTTTGGTTTTTCTTTTTGGCCTTGGATTTGTATTTGCCGTCGGCTTTGGCTGGTGCGCCTGGGACAGGTTTCTCATCGAGCCAGAAGTGGAGCTGGGCGGGAGAATCGGGTTGGATCATGGAACGGGGGTTGAGGTACCGCCTCATGGCAGCGGACGGTGGTGCATTTGATGGCGGAGGGCGCCGATCGTCCGTGAGTTCGGGTTTGAAATCGAAAACAGAAGCACCTAGGAATTCGTCTGGTTGGATCAGAGGAGGCGTGGTTGCAATATTTGACACGGTTTGAGCTGCAGATCTCAGGGCTTTGAGTGACGCGGTCAAACTGGATTTGAACGAAATGGGCCGTTTTTCTGGCATAAAAGGTTTGCGGTTGGAATGCTTCAGAGGCGATAGTGCCAGCTCCGGAGTCGTGGTCCCAGTGACGACTTCGTCGTCGTCGTCTGCAGAGTCGTGGAGAAGGGGATGTTCAGTGCTGCAATCCTCGGAACTAGCCATTTGCCGCAACCTGTGATCCGAGGGTGACTTCAAGGTAGCAGGAGAAGGAAGGCCGGATGTGCTAAAGTCGTCAGGAGAAGCCAAGGAGGGCATCGATTCGCTTGATAGTGATCTGGTTGTCATTATACCAGTGTCAAGACCCTGGCTTCCCACGATCATCTGATTGTCCATGAAACAGTCAATGTTCCCAAATAAGCCTTCAAACTGGGGATTCGACCAGCTTGCTGAAAGAGTGCCATCGCTAGGAGAAAGAAAGTCCTCGCTCAAGAGCTTGCTGAAATCAGCGACATAATCGCCCTTAGGTAAACGCTGCGCAGCCCTTGGTCTCGGCTTTCGCCTCACTGGAATCGTTGTAGACGACAATATATCTTTGACAGACTCTCTTCTGGTGGATTTTGTGACATGTGGGGGTGGTGGTGGAATCTGAAGGGCAGAAGGAGCCGGTCTCTGGGGTTGATTGTTGTTCCGAGTTGGAGAGCGAGGCGGGATCTTGACGGGGTGGGATGAATGCTGATTGTTCGAGGGAGAGGTGTTTCCAGCGAAGCTCTGAGATAATGCTGACACAGTGGACTGACGGGAGGATAGATCTATCGACCGTCGAGAAGGCAAGGGCTCTTTCTCCACCAAACTGGCGTCCGATTGTCTTCTTTCTGCCCGAGGCCCATGGCCATAGGATCGAGGGACCATCATCATGATGGGCGTGTATAAGGAGTTCACAGGTAAAGATTTGGGAACTTTACTCTGTCATGGTGGTGCGGTCCCTCCAATCAGTGGATGTCGGAATTGAACGAGAGACTACATCGAATTGGGAGAGGTAGATATCGAGACTGTTAGAGATAGTGTGCGTTGACGACGGATAAAAGGCGATGGTCAGATGGTAACATGTCTTGTACGGATGGCTGGCATACAATAAACGAGGAGAAGCTGGAGGTGGAGGAAGGTTAACGGACAAGGTGATTGAGTTTACAGAGGCCAGATGAGATGCAGGCGTGTGTCGCAGGTACGAGTAGACTGCGGATCTGTCACAGCTGATGAAATGAGGCAGGGAGAGTAACCACAGGCGAGGACGATATGCACAAGAATGGGGGCGATGGGGGTACAAAGACGAGAAGAAAGGGTCCGGGCGATGCGGCGATGCAGACACGAGGGCCCGGGGGTGGGATTAGGCGCACACGACGCACAAACAGGTCGTGTGCAAGGGAGTTCGGTGCTGAAGATAAGAGACACGAGGGCATTGAAAAGGCTATCGGGCAACGGTAATTGGTGGAATTAGGCAGTCCGTGAGTTCGGATGATGTGGAGGATCTGATGACGGAGACCGTGTGTCAGTGGACAAGGGTCCAGAGGCGCTCAAATCCTAGGCACCGAGTTTACTGTCCACGCTGTCAGCTTCCGCCTGTAGATTTATACGCTATGGGGGTGATAGGGTTCGTACGAGGAGGGGAGAGCTAACCATCATCGGCATTTTCATGCCTTGGAGGAGGCCCAGTGGACATCAACCCACAAACCACAGGGCTGATTGCGGTTTCTTTTGCGTAACAAAGAAGAAAGAAGCTCTTCTTGTGGGCGGGCGACTCCACCAGTGGAGCAACCCTAGGCGCCTTCCGGCGGGCAGATGCCTACAGCCTATGCTGTGCGTTTGCGTGTGCTTACAGGCACCATGACCTTCCCAACCACGACTTCAATCGGCGGACCATTGGAGATCTCTTGGGCACCAACCTCGCCTAAGTGGCCTGCTTGGCCAGGCACTGGCAAGACCTTTCCAATCAACCTTCTAGCGTATTGTTTCCGTGATCCGGGTGCCGTCTGGCCGCCTCATTTCGGAACTTTTTCGCACACAAGCGAATTCTGCACGTGGACAAATGATGCGCTAGCTATATTCCGATACTCGCAGCTCTTTTTCAACCATTGATCCTGTGGAGAGTACCCGCCATCGCCTTCCTCTTCCGTTATTTTATAGCGGAAAAATAGTAAAATATTGTGTGTGTATCTCAGGTCCCCTAGGTACCTATTACTAAATAGTACTTGGGCCAGGTACCCAACACCCAAACACCGTGAATATCCGGAGGACACGAAATGCGTATCATTTTCGTGTCCCACCAAACGAGCAGATTTTGCTGGGTGCAATTCAAGAGTCCAGCCCTCTAGCCTTTAGACATCGACCAACAATATCTTTTACCGCCTTCTCGTTGTACTGCTCCCAACAATCGTATAAGCTAATCATCTCTTGTGTTCCTTCGATCATACGCGGAATATCAAGATCAGACTCGACAAGGAACTTCATCAGGGATTGCATTCTTTCTGATTCTTTGATAGCCTGAATTGTCTTTTCACGTTCGCTCAGTCCGGTTGTCGGGACAGACGTATTCCCGGCGGAAGTTTGAGGTTGAGATTGAGTGGACGACTGGGAAAGGCTGTGTTGGTGCGAAAAGCGCGATGGAGCCTGACCCATCATGTTCGGGTTTGAGTGGTTCGCACTAGACTGAGACCCGTTTTGCTGGCCGGACATATGTAAGCTAGTGAGGAGGTTGTTAAAAGGCCCAGACATTGCTGGGCGGCCTCCTCCAAAAGATGAAAATGGTCCAGATTCTGGGTTGGCAATCGTGTCATGCGTTAATGGCCGTAATGCCCCTGATGCTTTGGCTGAAGGAAGGAAGATAACGGCGAGAAACATGGCAATGACGGCGGTGAGATGAGGAGGACAAGTCAGTGGTAAGTCGGTCATGAAACTGTCATTGATTATGGACCACGCAAGACCCAGCTCGTCGGGGGTCAACTTGATGTCTTGATTCTCCTTCATGTCAAGCAAGGATCGATATGGGTGCCACACTATGAGCTGAGATCTCATTTCGGATATGAGACAGAATTCCATCTCCCCCAGCCGGGAGACGTCCCCTGGAACGAATTCAGGCCATGATTGTCTCGCTTCTGCTGCAACCAGACGAATGTGGTGAGGGGACTCTTCCGTTTTAGAGGACAAGTAAAAGGCGGTTGCGAGGATGAGATATAGGTTCAGGTTCTGAACAGGATAGAAGAGAAAATAGCGTTGAAGATACACCAGCGCAGTGGCGACGCACTGTTGGCGGAAGGGCAGTCGTTTGGCAAGTTGTAGAATCCGATCTCTGATAAAAATGAGCAGGTGTCTTCGATCCGGATATGGATATTGCTCGTAGATTTTGGAGTAGGTCTTCTCCAGCTCGTGCCGCTTCTCAGCTAGCTTCTCAGGCGTAAAAGTCCAATATTTTCTCTGTGTCGAAGTCCAATAATTGGCCGACATGATGGCCAAGGGGATATATGGTTGATGGTAATGGTAATGAGTGCCTCAAAACGCGTCAGAATTGGTCTGTTGGCCAAGACGCTGACAGACGTAATAGAACAGTTGTAGGGCAGTTGCAACGCTGTTGATGCCTCCTTCTCGCCATGGCGATTGCCTTATAAATGTTTATATTGCTGGTGGCTAGATTCCGTCCATCTCCATCGCCACCACTGGTTTTATCAAGGAGGGTCGCCAATTACCTTGTCTGAATGCCTCTAGCAGTGTTGGTATAGACCTTCCAACTTGAAAAGTAGAATTGTTTATTGACATCCGCCTGCTCTATGCGTAGCCAAAGACAACCAGACAAAATGTGGCTCTGGAAGTTGAGTTGAACGTAAGGGCTCTTTCCACTTGAAATGTCCTCCCGTGACTTCCTTGACCAGTCAGCCAGTAAAAATCTCGCTTTCATTACTATTATTCATCGAGCGGGCTGCAAATACCTAAACGCAGCCCCTCATCCTCCACCGTTGTCGCCCATTGGGCCTTGGGGCTTCGTTGGGCAGGCTGCAAGAGGCGTTCTGGGGACCGAGGAGGCGTGCGCTTGGCCCGAGGGTGCCTAAGAAGCCTTGTTAGCCTTAACAACCTCAGCCCCCGCCCGCCTGAGGAATCAAGATTGCTAAGTGAGGTAACACTGGTGGCCACCGCCTGTTGCCCTATTTTGTCCTGGCTTCTTTCTCTACGTCACCCTCTGCGGTTGAAGCTTGATCACCAGCTCCACCCGCAGCAAAGCAGATGCAAATGTAAATCCTGTGATCCTCTGCCTTTGTCTCCTCTTCTGCATTTCTCCTGCTGGCTTTCCAGGAGACTTCACTTCTCCTCGAATCTCTGCCAGAATCTACAGCAATCTCTCGGCTCTTCACCACAACGTCATCCACGGTGCTCGATCCGCAGGGTATTGGCACCAACATGATCCCTCAAAGATAACCACGATTTCCCCAGTCATACAAGGCGTAGTATGAACGGAGAGTCAAATGAGCGCCGCGACCAGCGCATCCAGGAGTTATGGCGCAAACTAGACACCCGCAATCAAGGCGAACTGGACCTCTCCGCCCTTCAAAAAGGTCTTCGCACCATCGACCACCCCCTCAAAAACGCCGACGACCTTCTTCATGACGTTCTAAAAGTGGTCGATACCTCGGGAGACGGTCGAATACAGTACAATGAGTTCAGGGTTTTTGTTGAGCACGCAGAGAAGGAATTGTGGCAGCTGTTTGAAAGCATCGATCGAGACAATAGTGGGGCACTTGACAAGGATGAATTGAGGGCTGCGTTCAGCAGATCTGGTCTGACCATCAGCAACGCTAAGCTGGATCAATTTTTCGATGAGGTCGATACTAACCATGACGGAGAAATCAGCTTCGAAGAATGGAGGTGAGCACCATCGTTATCTGAAATCCCACCAGAGAGGTATTGACACACGCAGGAATTTCCTCCTCTTCCTCCCATCCGGTCAGCCCAGCCTCCGTGCTGTCATCTCCTACTACTCTGCAACAGCAAACGTCAATCAAGAAGGAGATGTCCATATCAATGACACCCTGCAGGGCTTCGGTATGTTCGCGATTAGTCCATTCACGATGGACTCACCCTGCCACAAGCTTCACGTGATAAGGCTTTAAGGCACTCCTGGGGAGACCCTCGTCCTTGGGCATCTCATTCGCACTTGCATTTTCACATATTCTGACTTGTTGCTAGAAATGCTGACAGACTTGTTTCCACCGCTAGGCTATTTCATAGCGGGTGGTCTAGCAGGCATGGTGTCGCGAACAGTTACTGCTCCCCTCGATCGCCTCAAGGTCTACTTGATCGCTCAGACCAGCCCTAAGCATGCTGCTCTAGACGCCGCCCGGAAAGGTGCCCCTGTCAAAGTGGTGACGCATTTTGCACGTCCACTAGTCGACGCTTGTAAAGATCTTTGGGCGGCGGGTGGAATGAGAAGCTTGTTTGCGGGCAACGGGCTCAATGTTGTCAAGGTGATGCCCGAGTCGGCCATCAAATTTGGAGCCTACGAAGCAGCGAAAAGAGCTTTTGCCGATTTCGAAGGCTCGGACCCTAAACACCTGCATCCAACTTCCCAGTTCTTGGCTGGAGGAATTGGAGGAGTGGTGTCACAATGTGTCGTCTATCCTCTCGACACATTGAAGTTGTAAGTCATCTTGGCCCTTGAGTTTCGACTGCACTGACGGATGTACGTGTAGCCGGATGCAATGCGAGACGGTATCAGGAGGACTTCACGGCAATGCACTGATCGCCCAGACAGCACGCAAAATGTGGAAACAGGGAAGGATGGCACCATACTACCGAGGCTTGGGCATGGGCCTGGCGGGAATGTTTCCCTACAGCGCAATCGACTTGTTCATCTTCGAAAATTGTAAGCACTATGTGCTGGCAAGGAAGGCCAAGAAAAATCGATGTCACGAAGAAGATGTGGATATGAGCAACCTGGTTACAGGGATCATCGGCGCAACCTCAGGAGCCATCAGCGCCACCGTGGTGTACCCCATCAACCTGCTCCGAACACGTTTACAGGCCCAGGGGACCGTTCTCCACCCGCCCACATACAAGGGCATTGCAGACGTCACCGTCAAGACGATACAAGGAGAGGGATTCAGGGGACTTTTCAAAGGCGTGACACCCAATTTATTGAAGGTGGCACCAGCTGTCAGCATCAGCTATGTGGTTTACGAGAACAGCAAGGCGTTAATGGGTTTACATTGAGGCAGAGGCTTCCCAGCTGCCACACTACTTGCCGGTATTTACTGAACCTTTTAGATATGAAGAATACTGGAATGAGGCTCGGCTGCCTCAAGGTTTTTTTCGGAGCCTGGCTTTCACCCTTCCTCATCTCGTACCACAGGTCTCGGTTCGAGTAGGAAGGGTTCTACCCTATTACAAACTTTTTTGGTATAGCAACAATGCCGTGGTGAAAAGATATCTTGAAGGATGAGAGATAGCCATTTGGTCTTGTTCCAACGTGTCCATGAAATCAAACATGTGTCTTGTTTCTTTCTATAAAGGCTTGTGGTCAAGCACAAGGCTGAGATGGATCCTTCGTAAGGCTGAGATCTCTTCCGCACTCGCCCCGCTACTTCCTTTCATCCCCTCGCGCCTGCCAGATCCAATTTTTCCATCTCGACCAATAGAATGTAACCATCCAATAATTACTCACCCGCTTCCTTCCCTCCCACCAGTCACCGAATACCCGCATTATTGTCTCTTTTCACTCCCGCTCGTTTATCGCAACCAAAATCACAAGCCCAGCGGACTCCGACTGGTATCTTCAAGACCAGGGTTCTAGCACATATCAGCAGGATAATCCGATACCATCATCACCCATTCCCTCAACAGTATTCCTCAGGATCTTCGCGTCCGCATCTGCAGCCAAAACACTGTACCCAGGCTTGGAAGCCATCGTTATCATGACGACTGACTAATACACTCCCTGCTATCAACCTATGCGATTCGTGCTTCCCACTCCATCTCATTATCAAGCGACTCTATCGCTTTACGCTCTTCTGTTCTCAACCTCGCCCCAGCGAAACCATGTTAATGCCCGCACCTGTGTGGGACGGGATTTCACAGCCATCACAGCCATCTGACCTCTAGTGAGGCTGTCGCGATAGCTCCGCAGACATCTTCATCACTCCGTCACCATGTCTGGAAAGCCGGACCCCCAAGAGGCGACGGCTGAAAACACTTCTACCAACCCCACCGAGCCACTTCCATCCGCCGATAAGACCAACCCCGCCGAATCCCAAACACAATCCAACCCGAAAAGCAAAAACAAGAACAAGGAGAAAGATACAAGTGCTGCTAGTAAACGAAGATGTGTTAGCACCGCATGTGTCGCGTGCAGGAAGAGGAAATCAAAATGCGACGGCAATCTACCAAAATGTGCCGCATGTGCCTCAGTTTACATGACCGAATGTGAATATGCCCCACACACGGATCACAGAAGGAAGGGAGTTTATAAGAAAGACGTTGATGCCTCCAAGGCTAAGAATTCTACTCTCCACATCCTCATCCAGGCTATTTTGAATGCCGAGGAGGACGAGGTCATGGATCTTGTCCATCAGATCCGCACCTGCGATAGTCTGGAAGAACTCGCCCATGCCATCGAAAACCAAGAAACGGGTGCTGTCGAGGACAGTGTCCCCGATTCACCTATCTACGGCAGTGATTCTGGAGTCGCCCAGTTCGAGGCAGAGCTCTCGGGCAAAATGGGAGATCTAATGCTCGATGGCTCTGTCAAATTTATCGGAGGAACGTCCAATCTGATTTGGCTACCACCCGAATACGAGCCGTCCTTAACTGCCCCCCCTCAAAATCAAATTCACAGCGTCGTACGCCCTCGTGAGGAAGCAGTCATCTCATGGACTACGGTCACCCAAGACAAGGAGCTAATTCTCCATTTAATCAACATGTATTTTTGCTGGCACTATGCCTTCTTCACCACTCTGGCAAAGCAGCTCTTCTATCGCGACTTTCTGACGGGCACCACTTCGCAGTACTGTTCACCGCTTCTGGTAAATGTTATGCTTGCCCTTGGTTGCCATTTCTCTACTCGACCTGCTGCAAGGGCAAACCCTGACGACTCCAGCACTACGGGCGACCACTTTTTCGCAGAAGCCAAACGACTGCTGTACGAAAATGATGAGTTTGCCAACGCTAAGCTATGCACTGTTCAAGCTCTGGCGTTGATGTCGGTTCGAGAAGCCGGATGTGGACGAGAAAGTAAAGGGTGGGTTTATAGTGGTATGAGCTTCAGAATGGCGGGCGACTTGGGACTCAATGTCGATGTCTCCCCCATGAATGAATCTTCGCGGCTCCCGGAGGAAGACATCGATGCCAGAAGGATCACATTCTGGGGGTGCTTTTTATTCGACAAGTATGTTTTCCTTCTGCTTCTCCTCCTCTCCTACTAACACGTTCTCTCTAGGTGTTGGTCAAACTATCTCGGCCGTCAACCGCAGTTGTTACCGTCAAACATCACCGTCAAAAAGCCAGATGTATTTCCCACGGAAGACAGTGAAATGTGGTCGCCATATACAGACAGCGGTATCGTTCAAGCACATGCCCAACCCGCACGGACACGAGCTGTTGCGCTACAGCTTTCCAAGCTGGCAGAAATCTCCAGCGATCTCCTGACATCATTCTACAACCCTGCTCAACTCGACAAACCTCTCCCTAAGCAAACGGAGTTGAAGAGGCTGAGTGACTTGCATACCCGGTTGGAAGCATGGAAACAGGCACTTCCCGCCGAGTTGGAGCCCCGAGATGGTCAGCTCCCACAGGCATTGTTGATGCAGTAAGTCAAGCTTGATTTATTGGCCACGGGCGTGCGTCTCATACTGACTGCTGTCAAGCATGTTTTTCCAACTTCTTTACATTCACCTTTATCGTCCCTTTCTCAAGTATACCCGGACCACGTCCCCTCTCCCCTCCCATATCTCACCACGCAAATTCTGTACCCAAGGAGCCGCATCCATTTCAAAACTCTTCCGCGTTTATAAACGTACATATGGGCTCCGTCAGATCTGCAATATTGCCATCTACATTGTCCATTCGGCATGTACGATCCATCTACTCAACCTGCCGGAGAAAAACGCACGAAGAGACATCATTCATGGCATCAAGCATCTTGAGGAGATGGGTGAGTGCTGGACGGCAGCGAGAAGAACATTGGCTGTGTTGCAGGTATGCGCTGAGAGGTGGAAGATCGAACTACCTGATGAAGCAGCAATGATCTATACTCGGGCACGCATGAAATGGGGTGACAGTCTTGCGGTCAACGCCAATGTCCCATCACCTCAAAGTCAGAATATTGCTCAAATTATGCGAGTAATCAGTTCTCAACCAACGCAGCTGACCGATCTAATGGCTCGCAATATCATGTTACAGCAGCAGCAGCAACAGCAACAACAGCAACGACAGCAGCAAGAACAGGACTGGTCGAACGTTCCCGGGAAATCGGCCATTCCGCAGCAATTTGCTGGAATCTCATCTGCCCTCGCACCCAGTCCCAGTGGCACGGTCGATAGGCGTCGTTCATCTGATGGGTTATCCTTGCCACCTACAACTGCGGCAGATCTCTCGCGAAATTTGAGCAAGGTTCGAGCCTCAACCTATCTAACCCAAGCCCAACAAGATGCTTGGAATACTCACACGGCACGGATGAAGTCTGCGACGGCATCTGCCAGTGGAAGTGGAGCAGCTCCCGCACGGGGCGGCGAAGCAGCCAAGTTGTTTGGTGGCATTGACAGTCTAATGGAAGAGACGCAGGATTGGTTCTTTAATGATCAGAATCAACTTGCAACAGGATTTGAGAACTGGGGAGAGGGGGATTCGGGGGACATGGGTGGAGATAATCGAGGCTGGGGTACCCTCGACCTCGACTTTTTCGAAACTGATGGTCCTAATGGCGTGAATCAACAAGGAAATGGCAACGGGTCGCATGAAACCAGCAATATGGCGACAAACGAAAACTCTCCGGCGTATATCAACGGCGATATGGTGTACGGGTATAACGGATATACAATGAACAATACTGGCGCTGCTGGGTTGGACGCCAGCGGAAACTCGATGGGCAATGGATATACACAACAGTATCCGGGGTACTTGAAAGCTGGCGCCAACGGTGGTGGGAACAAGAATCCTGGTGGTGGTTACGGAGGATCAAGTTCTGTGAAACCAGAATATGGATATAAACGACAACATCCGTTGGAAGACCGAGCATTTGAGGATGATATGTATTATTGAGGTTGACTTGGAGTTATGGTTCTAAGGTCATCTGAAGCCGACGGTGGGCATGTTTGCCTTTTGTCAGATGAGTGAATGAGTGGATAGATGGTTTGGATATACCATATACAGTGAGACTAGATGGGTAGACGTCGTTGGATAACTGGTTGGCCAGGCTACTGTCGATAGGATCGAGGACGATTTAATGACGACGACGATGATGATGATGATGATGTGGAGCTCGAGAAATGAGCAGACATGGCATGATACATGGCGTTTTCAATGTGATGCATCTGTCTCAGTTTTAATAAGCAATATAAAATGAGGTATTGATATTCAGCCCAGCCAGCGCCACAAATACCAGGAACACATCTCGACCAAGGATTGTCCTTGTAGTCGATTCTTCCCAACTACAGAAAGTATTTTCAACGTGATATGTCACGAGTATCCAGCTCCCTCATCAAATAATAAAACCACATGGCTTGACTTTTGCTCTTCTCATGCTGATAATCCAATGCCACTAGGGCAAATGGAGTGGATCTTCTGTCCCATGGCATCCACCAACCACACATATGGAAGGGGTCGTAAACACCACTTGCTCACTCAGCTTGTGTGGAAATTATCGGATGGCCTTGTCACATGTTGATCCCTGAATAAGTGATACATGTACAGTACAGTAAGTTT
This sequence comes from Exophiala mesophila, assembly GCF_000836275.1. Lineage (NCBI taxonomy): Eukaryota > Fungi > Ascomycota > Eurotiomycetes > Chaetothyriales > Herpotrichiellaceae > Exophiala > Exophiala mesophila. The sequence continues at coordinate 3,063,798 of NW_015622506.1, forward strand.
GGCAGTAGTCAGAATTCTCAGTCGAGCTGATTAGCGAAATATCTAAGGCTGACAACGGCTGAGGGGCCCAGCCCAGAAGAGTAGTCATTTCGCGACAGAAACGTGATCTACAGTCTGTATTACTGATGTAGATGATTTGTTATGGCACGGGTTCACCGACTCATCTCCGGTGGAGATGGATGGATGTGATAGGATGAGCCTTGAGGTATACACACTTGATGTATGTAGGTATCTATGCCATTAATCATGTCGTCTGTGATAGCCTAAGCATCCGAATCTGGGTTTTGCAAGTTATAAGTCAAGGCCCCCTACTTACAGTAGCTTCAGGGTCTCCTCGTCTTGACGGTGATGACACACGAGGGTTCATTGTGGATAAGGTATGCATGTATGTACATAAGCCTTTACTTTAGTACCCTGATGTCTACGTTACCTGCCTACCTTAGGTAAGGTACCTCAGGTACATCCTATCCCTTCCCCTCCTTCCCCTTCCCTTGCTGTCCCCTCCAGGTCTTCAAAGTTTCGTATGTATGGTTATCTTTCATAGGACGTACCTTAGTCAGACGTTTGAGCAAGTAGAACGAAACACTCACGATAAGCTTCAAGGCATAATCCCCGATAAGCGTAGTTGTATGTCATCCTCCGTCGGAAACTTTTAAAACCAGAATCGAGATCAATTCGCAGGGATCTTGGACTCTGTTTCTTATGTAATGTGTCTTAAAACGATCAGCCGGGAATTCGGGCAGCTTGGGAAAGTGGGAAAGTGGGAAAGTGGGAAAGGTTTAAGCTAAATTTATCCAAGATGGACAAGGGTAGGGATAGGTACTCAGTAAGGACTAGAAGAGAGGGGTTTGGATTGGGATACGTGGTTTGCTACAGTATACATCCTCATGGTACTACCATAATTGCAAGTGTGAGTGTGGAATGTGGTGGCAAACGATTATAATATTATTCCCTCAATCGAGTGGAGTTTGGAGTGAGTCGTGACCTTTGGCATTGTTCTTGCCGTGCCTGCTATACTAATCTATGATATTGTAATCTGGAAGGAGATTCAGAAGGAGATTTGAGATCTGAGACTTGGAAAGAGAGACCGGTAGGAAAGTGGTTGTAGAGGCACTGGATAGTATGCGTTCGTCGTCGCCATCTCCTTGTCGACAATGTATTCCGTAAAGCAAAAAATGAATGTCTCAGAGGACGTCATCATCTCTCCACAGTGAGTGAGACGTTAGGGCCCCTCGGCCCCTCGGTCGGGCAAGCCCAGGCAGGTTTCAGGCCCAAATCGCCTGGGTCTATGCCCATGAGGTTATCCTTTAGGCACCTTGAATGCTCAAGGCAATCAGCCACGTGACCATGTCAATGCTGTAAATATCACGTGATTATCAAATTAGTCCACCTCACCACAACATCAACATCAACAAGAACAAGCACAAGCTAGCCATCAACTGTGCTATCAAAAAGTCCCGTCAACGCAAAATCTGGATTCGACTTAGCCATTGGCGAGGACATCTCTAGAACCCGACAATATCTTAAATTCGTCACCTTCCGACTCCGCTCTATCATGAAAAGACGTTCAACATACATCACACATCCCAGCCATGCAGTTGATCCGAAAGATATCAAAGTTTCCTCAGATCGGGTACAGTTGGCAGGAGTCAAGGCTGCCCGAGAAGAGCGCTTGACTATCGGACTAAAAGAACTTCCCAAAGAAATAGTCGATGTATTAGAACAGTCTCACGATCTACACATCCGCTGGGCTTCCGACAAATTCTACAATGTCACAGAACCCCTGGTCTCTCGAATCTCCCCTGGACTACATATACACTATACTCCTCTTAAAGACGATCAACCAGACAATCTGTGTGATGTGATTCATACTGTCTTTGGCAAAGACCTCAAATGTGTCTCACCCAAAACCACCTTCATCACTCCTCCCGTACTGTCAGCCCGCTTCGCCCGTACCGCCAATTCCCAATATTACTCAGAGCTTCCTAATGTCAAAAGCCTTGTCTTATACCTCCAACGGCGGCTATGCAATTACTCCGATCTCAGCTGCCTCCACTCGGCGTCACTGCTGAATCTTGCCGATTCAATCGACATAGACTATGATAGCATCTCCCACGCACTCACCTTCACTGCCTTCTGGTCCAAACAACCCGACATCACTTATGATCCTATATCAGACTCCACCGCCGTCGATCGTTGGATGATTGACATCCGCTCTAGAGGTACTGAACGTGTGGAGCTTGGTGTTTTGGGTAGTGAAGCAGCACAAGATCCATCGGAGCTATCACTATCTGGCTTCCTAACTGTCCTCGGCCAGGACGACCACCCTAAAGCCACTCTCTTCAGCTTTCCATCTCGTCACCATCGACTCCTCGACCAGAAATATACTGTTTCTTTTGATCGACCAATCGGTCTACATCCAATCCTACGGATATCGTTCCCTTCAGCTTCAAACCTAGTCGAACCAACCAAAAAGCCAGAAGGAAGTGTATGCGCGCTGCAAACATACCTCACCCTACCCTCACACATATTCATTGACAAGTGGGCATTCCTTAGTAATGACCCCTTGTTCCAGAAATCTCACAACCTCGGCCAACTCCACACCGTCGCTGGCGACACAGACCTCGAAGCTCCAGACTATGTGGTCAAGCAATGGGGATCAACAGCGCTGTTCTCGATTCTCACACCTGAATATAATCAAACCTCCTCGTCATCATCTGATAATCATTCCTGGGACGTCACAATCCCTATGCACCTACGATATCTGACACCGCAAGCAGGAGGGTTCAGCGACGTTGACATCCCTTGGCCAGTAGTCTTCTGGGCGTGCACCGCTGATGACGGCACCAAGTTCCCGGTCAATCCATTCGACCGAACACAGCTGGGCTTCGAGGGACTTTTCGGTCCTAGAACCATGTTCTACCACGTGCAGCCGTCGCCACAGGATAATCAAGCAGGGAGACTGGTTGAAACGATCTCATTGCCCGTCTTGAACACTCAAGCGATGTCACAATCGACAATTGAAAATCTCACCGTGGCAACCATCTTGTTGGGATTTTTGTATGTCTTGTGGAAGGTATGGCCTGGGCTGTTGGTTCAGGTTCGAGGTTTAGGAGGGGCAGGAGGAGGTAGGGTAGATGGAGACAAAAAATCACAATAGTAGTAGCAGTAGTAGTAGCATGGCCAGCATGGCACATCCCACGAACAGCAGTGACAACCATACCTTAGATACCTAGTCAAAACTAGGGCATGCAACAAATCATCACAATACCAAGATTTTGTTTACATACCTACTCAGTGAGTCACTGGGACCACAAACACCCCAGAATAGCCAAGGTTTGCGATCGCACACTGAGATCGAAAATATAGTGGTTGATGCAAGAAATCGAATGACCGTATGATGAACAGATGAACAAATGGTCTTGGATCAATGCCAAACCAAGTTTCTTGGTAGGTATGCGTGGCCTCGCCAGTCGCTTAGCTTAACGTTAGGTAGGTAAGTTTGGTTTGATGTACCCCGAAACGAATTCACAATGATTGGAAAAACCAAGATCTTGGGGTGCTGTGACCAAGTCCAAAGGCCGAGAGGCCGAGCGGCCAAGGGAACGGACCCTTGGGAGGTTTCTCGGCCCCAAGAAGCCGGGGTTGCTGAGTGTCAGTTTGTGTGGATGTGGTTGTGGATGTGGATTTCCATCGCAAGCACAAACCTAATCCGGTTATGAAAATGAAATCATCGAACGCCGATCCGGAAATCACAAGCTCAAGGAAATTCATTAGCCATGGTGCCATGGCACCACGGCTGAAATAACAGGAACAGGGACGAGAGGGTGGAAGTGAGGATGAGAGCTACACACTGCCACTATGCATACGCACTCGCACTCGCACTCGCTACGTGACGCATCCCACAAGCTACTCCGTAAGCTAATAAGTCATCCTGTAGGGTCATCATTCAGCCCAAATGCACAGCAACAAAGACATGGATGTCAACGCAAGGCACATGATCCACTTTAGTTTCCCTTCGGCCTCTTCCAGCTCCACGATTACATACGACGTCACAATGCCAACCCCTGTTCCCTCCTCCATCAGCCCTTTGACTTTTTCTTGGATCCTGGTTTTACTTTTGCTTACATTGGATCTTCCCCCGGTCGGTTTGGAATTTCCGAATGCGTATGCCATGCAGGCCATGCAAGCCGTGACATCCGTGGGCCTGTCCTGTATTGTCTGTGCCCTGATGTGTTGACCTCGTTAATGTTTTCCCGCCAACGGTCGGTCAGTAGGTCACAATCAGTCCCACATGTCTTGTGTTGTTGGCCGATGGGGCCTGATGATGATGTTGATGCCTCATATGCCTCATAAGGCTTCCTCGGGTCATCTTTTGATTTGAGTCTTGTATATCAACTTTCCCTTCCCCCATCTTACATAGCCACCACCAAGAGTTTCCTCCCCACTACATACTGGATATTTGAAATATTAATAGTAGAGTACTATTAGTACTACTACTAGTTGACATTGAAACAAATACTTTAACAGCAGCGTGCCCATCGTATCATGGCTGCTGTTGTTACTGTTACTTCCACCACTACTACAACCCATACAAACAATACCAACACCACCACTAAAACCATGTCACCAAGATCAAGTCCCATCCCCTCTCCCCCTCTCAACCCTAGTCCCGCCATCACCGCCTACAAAGTCTACAGCCTCGGCTCCGCCAAACTCGACCGCGAAGCCCGACGTCAAACCCCCGATCTTGGTCGTTTAGTCGCCCACGCCAACATCATCGACAATGTCCGACGCTGGAGTCGCACCGTCGCCATTCCTACTGAAAACGTCGTTGTCGAAGTCGATCCTTTCGACGACTCTAATTCATCAGATGAAGACCTCGAGGATGATGCCGAGGTTGGAACAGTGGCAGTGTTTGATTTCAGCCCGGACGAGGACGAAGACGACGTCACCACGAAGGAATTCGTCGAGAATATCGTTTTGGAAGAACCGAAACCGAATCAAGTAGTGGCGAGTACGGCACCGAGACGAAGACCTCCTCCTCCTCCACCGACGACTTCGACCTATGATATCAAAGATCATTCGTGGAGACAAGCGAGGCCGGTCATGATTCGAGAAACGGCGATTGAAGTTGATGAGGATGATTGATTAATTGATTGGTCGGCATGGGGTTTTCATGATGAAGTTTTTTTCTACCTTTTGGTCAAGCGATTCAGCGGCATCAAACCATTACAGCACGCACGTTTTTATATCCATCCATTCCCTGGCGACGACCCGAAGAAACCACAACCAAAACCAAAACCCAACTACCTCGACATTCTACGTTTTGATCTACTCAAGTGCTGAAAGATCACCACAAACCTTACCCTACCTCCCGCATGCCTACAAATTATGAAGACTCGATCTGGAGCGAGGAGGGGACGAGGAGAGAAGAAGGACGGTGAGGAGGATTGTTCACTGGCGGACAGAGAATGCTAACCAACCGGGATGGAACTCGACGATTGAAAAGCCATCACCTAGGTACCTAGGGACTTATTGTACAACATTACTACGACATAGTGTATTACTATACTTGCATGAATGCATGAATGAATGTCTACGAAGCTATAAGCATACAGTTCTTTATTATCACGAAATTCTTGTCCAGTTCATTATTATTGTCGCCATAGTAAACAAGTCTCCCCGCCTCCAGCATCTCCATACCCATACCCATACCCATACCCATACCCCGCTGCTAAGCCCCCTCGGCCACCCATTCCATTCCAAATCGTGATCACCCCATTCCGACTACCTATGCATTCCATTCCTCAACATTCCAAATTGCGAATCATCTAATCCTGATGCCTGTTCCCCATGCACTACTGCAACTACTACCACACATACAGCCATAATGAAAAAAGTCTTGGAGTCTTGGACGTCTTGGAGATAACATCATTGCCAAGCTTGGAAGGCTGTGTGGCTGCACGAGCAAGACTAAGGCACGCAATGTTACATGAATCAGATACGGGGTAATGATCAACAGAGGGGAGTACTCCGTAGAAACATCAAGCATCCGATGTCTACGTGTACTTGACTGTCAGTGCCAGTGTCATTGTGCGGACGGACTCAAGTAGAGATCGTGGCATCGTTGACATCGTGGCGTCCACTAGGTTGGTATTTATCATACGGACATGTCGATAAGCTCTATGGATGTACGTACATTGCCAAAATAGACTTGACTTGCGATCGATAGTCGATTGCTGGATGCATATCTATTCAGCTGGAATGCGAGCTTCCATGCTTGCATGCTTGCGTGTTTGAATACATGCCAATCATATTTCCAACTCTTCTAACATCCGAAATACATACATTCTCATAATTACAACCTCGTCCTGTTAAGTACATACGTATTCTGGTCCACCGCGGATCGTTCCTAGGCCTAGGGCGATAACGTTCAGATGATTAGATCATACATAATGCTAATAATAATTCTAGTTGGTGGCTGAGATAACCAAGAAGCCAAGTCAAGTCATCTCCATATTTCCTTCTAGCATGGTTGTCGCTCACTGGATGTCTGGATGTCACATCCAGTTCATGTTCATTGGTGGAGATGGACATGGAGATGTTATTTGAAGGTCGAATGATTCGACTCAGCACATACATATGTAGGTACCTAGCTGGTGAACAAGTCACATGGATATTCTTTATATGTGTAGGCAGGGTTCCTGTGGAATGATATTAGGTCACATGTCAAGATGATGCTGGACTTGGTTTTATTACCAACTAAATCCAATGAAACGGCATGTGCTGTACAGTAATCTACCAGCAAAAGACATGTGACATTCAAACATCCCTCCTCCTTATGGTGCATTTGATTGCGGTTGTATCATTTGTTAGTTAACCAGTAAGCAGAGAAATGGAGAGGTAGCCTGGGGGAGGGGAAGTCGGCAAACTTGCCACATGAAACATCATCTCAGAAAGTCACTCCTCACAAGGCTGAGATGAGAGATTCGAGATGAGAGTCTCGATATCCAAATCCACGAATACTATTCCACCTTGCACGTACTACCTACGTCCGTATCCTGCACTCCTCTTATATCTAACTACCTTCTCTTCCCTCTCCTTTCCAGAGTCTACACTCTGCCGCCATGCAAGGACCTTAAGCGCCTCACCGACCCAGCCTACCTTCCTACCCGTCCATCTACCTACCATCCATTCAACAGCATCCCTCTCATTTACATTCACACTCACACCAACACTGGCCAGGGCCAGGTCCCAGTCCCAAAATGCCAACCATCCTCCGACGAATCTTGTCTTCAAGAACGAAAACACCCCAAATTCAAACCAGTACACATCGCACACCAGTTAGCTATGTTATACAAATGGTGACAGCAGGTGTTGCGATCTGGGCCTCGACCGCATTGATCAGTCACCATGTAATTACCACATCTGTATGTTTTCCCCCTCGGACCTCTGGTCTCTCCCCTTCACAACCACCAACTAACATCCCCCCCCCCTTTCCTCCTACTAGAATTCCATCGGCCCATCCATGTACCCAAGCATGCCCGAAACCCTCTCCGTGAACATAATATCCCGACGGCATCAAAAAGGCAAAAACATCCGACTCGGCGACGTGATTATTTTCGACAGTCCTATCTTCCCTCGCGGCAGCGCATGTAAACGTGTCGTCGGTATGCCCGGGGATTACATCTTGCGCGACGAAGCACAGAGTCCGAATGTGGCGGGCGCGGTTGTTTATGGTGGAGGAAGTGGCCAGAACGATAAAAAAGATAATAGAGCTGAGCCGTTAATGGTGCAGGTTCCAGAGGGGCATGTTTGGGTGGCGGGTGATAATTTGCCTTATAGTCGAGATTCAAGGTTTTATGGTCCTGTGCCAATGGCGTTGATTACGGGCAAGTTGTTGTATAATGGAGATGGGTGGTTTAATTGGAGATCGTTTAGAAAGGAGCAGCTGGTGAGGGTGGATGAGTTGGAAGAGTTGGGTTGAGAAAATACCTTCCGTGCTCATACGCTTGAGCGTGTTTACTCTGTCGACGGGGACAGATTCGCGGATTGGATTTGGTTCCAAGAATCGAGTGGTCCATCCATATTCATTCACGTCACTCCAGAATCTGACGGCTTCAATGAGGGGTCTGGCCCAATTCTGGAGAGGTATCACATTCGACACAGGCTGATCTACGATGGTATGAAGTACACAACACTGGAAAGGAATTACAGTGGTCTGTTATTTTGTACACGATGGACAACACCCTCCTCCTCAGTCGTCTATCTAAAGGTCGACGGGTTTCGTCTCTTATAAGGCAGGGGCTCCACCTTCTTCCTCTTCAACTCAACATCACTTCCCTCGATTCCAGCTCTCTGCATCACGCCAGCTGTGGTATCGTCCCAAATGGCGCGGAACAGCGAGGCAGTGATGGGAGTCAACAAATGTCGACTCATGAGATTACGAACGCTGAACCCGTCTCGTTCAGCCTTTTTGGCAGCCACCTCAAGATCCACTGGGATGTTGTCCTTTTGTTGCAGCACGACGATCGACAATCGGTGGTATGGACTGCCCTTCTGGGCATATGGTGGTATCCAGGGGAGAAGAACTTGGGAATCTGGCGAAAGCTTGCCCAGGTCCACGAAAGGTTGGCTTGCTGAGAGGGGAATGTTGAATGCCAGGTAGTAACATCGAGAATCAAAGGCGTTGGTCTCCAGGTTGGGAATGTCAGGGTCGACGACCGCGATGGTGACGAGTTTCTCTCCCTTTTCAAACATCTGCAGATTCAATTGAGGTGCACGTTCGCTGATGGCGGCATCGACAAATTCTCCAGGAGGTACTGAACGCTTGCCAAATGAGATTTTGACATCAACATCGGGGTCGAGAGATGGGACGACGTCCGGCACAACCTTGAGTTGTGTGATTCTCTGCACCAGGACCTTTCGTGGGTATGCCTCCCATTTTTTGCGGGCGAGATGTCTGTAGATGGGTTTATTCATGTCGCCTAGATGAGCATGTCTGTTAGCGATAGATCCCACTTTCCATCTCCCGAAAGAGATAACACGAACCTTTTCCATCTTCAAATCTCTTCTTGACATTCGGATCGTTGATATCTGCCAAAATCTTCAATTTTTCCAGTTGAGTATGCATGCTCCTCAACCTCCTCTGCTTGTACGCATCACCACCAGGAAAAGTATTTGGATCGACTTCACTCAATCTAGCAATCCTAGCCTTTTCAGTCTCAATCTGCTGCAACTTTTCCTCTCGATCGGCAATCAAGATCTTGCGAGCCTCCTGAAAACACTGGAATGGCAGTTGATCAAACGGAACCCCTGGAGAGTTGGCAATTGCTGCACGACGTCTTCGAGATCCGATCGGTCGGATGCCAGCTCTTAGAAGCTTCCTTTCCAATCGGGGTGCGTACACCGTTTCGGGTTGTGGGTTGCGGTAGTAGGAGGTGGATGACTTTTCGACTTGGGCGGCATCTTGATGCTTCGCACTCGATGTGGTCAGTCGGCGGAATTGGATCCCTGAATGGGGTTTTTCGATGGTGAGGGATCTCAATGAGTGTAATAATTGAGCACTTGGGGCTCGTGAGGGTGCCATGGTGATGGTCTTGCCCCGTTGTGTCGGCCGTGTCGATGGCTAACAAAAAGTTCGATGCAGTCGTGAATGAACGAATTCGTCGTTGGAGCTGCTGGAGAAGCTTGACTTGGCTGATTGTGGTTAGTGTATATATCACGTGTCAAAATCGGTTTTCGAGACCTAGTCTACATTCGACCAACAGAACATAACATTCAACGTTGTGTATTGTTGATGGTTGTGTTCTTGAGGATTTATATATATCTAAGAGAATGGACAGGTCTTGTTCATGGCTGTGTCGATACAGTAGCAAGAAGTAGTTCACTGAGATGCCTTCATTGTACCCGACTCTACAAGCGCGACCATGCGTCTATAGCGGCCGTCCTGAGTAGACAAGTTGCACACGATTCATTTTCTGACCATGTCAATCCGGGCTCACCATGTTGACTATGTAGACAAGCGTGTTTCCAAGAAAGTAGGATTTCAAACCTGGTTCGAATGAAAAGCAAGCATCCCCTGGCAATAAAGACAAATTACAGCGAAGCACTCTACCCACAAGAGGCCGACATCTTCACTCTTACTGCTCCACACCAAAAATGACAATCCACACTCCCTGATTCGCTCCAACTTGACTATCTTGGCACCTTTTTTCGCCGTCACTACTGTTGAAAACTGCACCAAACCCCCCTAAACTCCGCTGCATGCGAACAGGGACTGATCCATGTTCTGACCCAGCTTCCAACGTCCACCATTATTGGATCCCAGTATCTCAATTTCCGACCTTCAAGACTACCTTACTACCTTAGGTACCTAACATACCTACACACCATAACAACGGGGAGCCAACTCCAACTCCTTCTCCCACGGCTCTCTCTCTCGACCTGTTTTTCGTCTGTACTACCAATCGATCCTGCGCTAGAAATCTTCCTACCACCGCGCCGAATAAACCCGTCGGATCAAACACGTGAGAATTCTACCTCACTATCGACCTTTTGCCGATTTTATCTCCTTTTGCCCGCCTCGAAGTCAACGCTGTCAAGACGTCTGTGACGTAGGGATAAAGGAAGAGAAGAAAGGAAAGGGAAAGAGAGCAGAAACATAAATCATCCTTCTACATAACTTCACACACAATGGTTCACAAGATCCTCTTCTGGGCCGGATTCGGTATGTTCAGTTCGAACCCTTCTCGAGAGTCCTTTCCCATATATTTCCCCTGACATTCAGTTGGCTCCCCGACCACTCATCTCCAGATGATATATTTGTATCATGCCCACTAACAAATTATCCCCCATACTAGGCATCGCAACGCGATTCGTTCAACTCGGCATTGAAATGCGACCACTGTTCCAACGAGGTGCCATGTGGGTATACCCATTATTCGCCGGGATTGGAGGATCATTCGGATACTGGTTAAAAGGTGTCGAGGATCGACAAATCAAGCTCTTGCAGCAAAGAAAAGACATTTTGACTGAGAAGCGGAAACGACGGGCCGAGCGAGAGGCAGGTGAATCTCAGGTCGAGACGGCGGGGATTTTGGCTAGTACGAGTTAAAAGAACAAGAAGAATGGAATGGAAGATACATACATGTGATTTGGAGATGGGGTGAGATGAGAGAAAGGGTTCTGTCGAGGCTGATTGTCGTATATTACCGAAGACATTGAGCTGAGCAGGTGGATGGGTTGAGGAGGGGTTCGATGCAGAAGCTGCAGGCAGCCAGGCAGCTGGTTGGAAGGTCTATGATGGGAGTCCTGGTTGTATGTGTCAAGTTACTTTGTCACGATCAGGACTCGAAGCGGAGAACTGGAACCAACTCCGTGGTTCTCTTGCTCTTTCTCTCTCGTGTACAAAGCTCGAGCACGATTGTACGATTAGAGTGTCTTGTCATGATGCTCTCAAAAAGAAAGAAATTTTAATCTTCTGAACTCGTAACGTTGGTAAAGGCAAAGGCGTAGTTCAGTTCATTCGATCCCAATCTCATCAGAAACTGAAGCATTCTAAACATCTTAAGACATGTTCGAATTGAAGTGGAGAGGTTTTATCTATGCGTGGAACATCAAATCAACTCGACCTGTTGTTCCCACCAACACATAACATATATCGCATTTCCATGTGCGACTTTTGACAAGCAAAACTCCGCAGCGTATTGTCTGAAAAATGTACAAATCCAAAGCTTACCCACACATGGTGATACAGTCAGTCACTTTTTCTCAATTCTGGCGCCACTTCATACATTCGATCATGTCTTGGAAGGCTGCAGCTCGGACCATATCGACCTTATGCGACAACTCTCGTGATGATACCAGTGGCAACTGTTCGACCACCTTCTCGGAGGTTGAATCGCTCACCAGGCTCCATGACGGTTTCGTGGTGAACCTCCATGATCATCTCAACGTTGTCACCGGGCATGACCATCTTGTTGGGGTCATCGTTCTCCGGAGGCCACTCCAAAGTGACGGCTTCGGTGGCTGTCTTGATGAAACCCATAGGCCTGTAGCTGGTTCCGAATCCAGATTTACGTCCACCTTCATCGGCAGTCAAGCAGTACATCGACACGAGAGCCTTCTTGTGTGCTTTGGCAGATCCTGGCACGACGATACACTGTCCACGGGTCAAGTCCTCACGTCGAACACCACGGAGCAACAATCCAGAGTTGTCACCAGCTTGTGATTCGTCGCAGTGCTTGTGGAAGGTTTCGATGTCGGTGACCTTGCTCTTGATTGGGGTTTTTCCGTGTCCAATGATCTCGACCTCGGAATCCTTCTTGAGGACACCACGCAACACACGTCCAGAAGCGACCGTACCACGTCCGGGGATACCGAAGACTTCTTCAATGGGCATCATGAATGGCTTGTCGGTGTCTCGAATGGGATCGGGAATCCAAGTATCGACGGCTGCGAGCAACGCATCAATCCTTTCTACACCAATGTCGGGCTTCTTGCCTTCAAGGGCGCAGAGGGCTGAACCAAAGATGATAGGGGTGTCGTCGCCTTCGAAGCCATAGGTGCTGAGAAGTTCACGCATTTCCATCTCCACAAGTTCCAACATTTCGGGGTCTTCGACGGTATCGACTTTGTTGACAAAGACAATGACCTTTTGCACACCGACCTGTCGAGCGAGCAGGAGATGTTCTCGGGTTTGAGGCCTGGATGTGTTAATGTCTTCTGATTGCCACCAGACGTCGTGGGCGTTCTTACATTTGTCCGTCACCAGCAGCCACCACAACAATAGCTCCATCCATAAGTGCGGCACCAGTGATCATGTTTTTGATGTAATCGGCGTGACCGGGACAGTCAACGTGGGAGTAGTGACGGCTCGGGGTTTGGTATTCGACGTGGGCAGAAGAGATGGTGATACCACGCTTGCGCTCTTCGGGGGCTTTATCGATGGAGCCATAGTCCAAGAATTGGGCAAAGCCTTGCTCTGCTTGTCTTTTGGTGATGGCGGCAGTCAAAGTTGTCTGGCGGGAGGTCAATAAATATGCTGGGAGCACTGAGTGCGGCGAGGTAGATACGTACTTTGCCGTGATCGACGTGGCCAATTGTACCTGTTGTCGTCAGCGTCATAACAGAGCGAACAAGACAATATTCTCTTACCAATGTTGACATGTGGCTTGTCTCTGGTGAAAGCTGCAGCATATGTTCTAGCACCAAATCTCTCATGGCCAAAGACTCTGTTGACGGGGTTCACACGAGCGGGTCCGACAACATGCCGAGAAGTGCGCAAGAGGGTTGTGAGAGAGCGAGAGAAAGCCATTGCGACGCCTGAGGAAGAACAATGATGGACAAAAGAAGGAAGACCCGAAAGCTGAATCCAGCAGTTGTCAAGTCGACAGTTCAGGGCGATGGCAGTGGAACTCAAAAAATATATTCAACTGCGGCAGCAACCGCAGAAGCAGCAACAGAGGTCATACGAGCATTTTGGGAGTTTAATGGTCCACCGTAGATGGGATGTCCATATCGGGTTAGTCCTATGGGAATGCTCACGTGATCATCATCGATATCTTTTTGGATGATGCCAATGAACGACCAGAATTAATGACAATGGAACTTGAAAAGGCGTTTTGCAGATCAAGGACCGGCTAATGAATGTTTCTGTTGCTATCTGTAGTCTTGAGTTGTTGACATGGCTGGGTCGAAAGTGGGCTGAGCAGGTGCATCTCGCACCTTCCATCTGAAGTGTCATCAAACAAGGCCACGTCTTCTTTCCAAATGCACTTGACAGTCCCATGAGAAGAACTGCCTTCTGCGAACCGCTCGAGACACTTGGATCTAAGGAGATCTAGGGGACATCCACCCAACATGACTCTCGATGAACTTTCCAAGTCCTCAGACACGGAGGGATCGACCAAGCCCTCTTCACCCATTGTCCGTCAACCAGACCTCGAAGCATACGCCCTCTCAAGGTTTGATGAAGCAGTTGCTGCTGGGAAGCTCATCTATGGACCCTCGACGGCTGAGATTATAGATGACAATGGATTCAAGGTACGAAGTGGAGGCAAGGCAATGATCAGCCAGCTGTCCTCTAACTAATTGATTCACAGTTTGAGCTCCGTATGGCTCCAGCTGCTCAAAAGAAACCCATCATCTCACATGATGCCCCAGAAAGGAAGGACGGGAAGAAAGGCAACCCATTCTTGCCACCGAATCCTGAAGAAATTGTGTCGACCGTGGGCGATCATCACTACTTATTACTCAACAAGTTCTCCTTCTACCGGCCAAGTCTATTGATCACGACCAAACAGTATATTTCACAAGAAGAGGCTTTGACAGCTGGTGATCTCACTGCACTCTGGGCTGTCATGCAGACTTTCTCAGGTCGCTACCTAGGAATCTACAACTGCGGCTACCACAGTGGATCGAGTCAGGGGCACAAACACATGCAGATCTGGCCATATCCAGATGAGGAAAAGCTGGGATTCAGGATATTTCCCAGTTATGCCACATCAGAGAGCCTCATCGCTGATAGCATCCCAAAAATCCCTTATAAGCACTTTGTGCTTCGACTGCCAGCAAATGCTACAGCCGACACTTTGATACAAAATCATGATAGATTACTCGAAGCAACCAGACATGCTCAACAGCAAGCAGGATCAGGATCTGCACACAATGTCATCATCTCAAAAGAATGGATATGTCTGATTCCACGACGTCGATCTGGATTCGAAACTGGGTCTGGGGTCAATTCTGGGGGAGTTACAGGCTGTGCTGTGGTGACGAGCGAGGCCGAAAGACAGGCCTGGATTTCTGGAGGACCCGCTGCATATTTGAAGAGTGTGGCCATAGCAATAGATGACTAGGAAAGGGGATATATACATGGATGTTACCATTGAATAGATTCATAGAATAATGAAATGTACACAATGCTTATAGCAAGATTTGATATCTGATATCTCTAGTCATGGTGGGGAATCATGCAAGGCTGCGGATCAACGTCATAATCGAATAAATAATCTTAGCCCATGTTTTCGTCGATCCATTTTCTGCGCAGGCATGTTTACAACATTCTCTTCATACCCACGACGCCCCGACATTTGCGGCCCCATTATGACCAACAAAAGATACTTGCGGGACTGAAATACGATGGGAAAAGGTGAAACCATCGCCAGCGTTCATTTGAAGTCCTAACTAACCATCTTGTAGGAACGGATAAACTCTACGTATGGCCCTCACCACATCTACTCCCTCTTGACCCAAACCCTCACTCTTTCAAGACTGACATCCACCTGCGATCGTAACAGATTACCCACTCGGAGTGGTCCTCCAGCGATGCCTACTCGGCCTCGGCAGGTTCCGGTGTACGCAATAGCGACAAGAGTCGATACGCATCATTCAAACGACTGCCCTACAATTTCTGCGCCTTGAGCCTTCAACCCTTTACCACCCCAGTCTGTACGGCGACAGGAGTCATCTTTGACCATGAAAACATCATCCGATGGCTATTGAAGCACGACACAAACCCTACAGACGGAAAGCCATTGAAACAGACTGATCTCATCAAATTGAATTTCGCGAAGAATGACAGCGACGAATATGTCGACCCTGTCACATACAAGGTGTTTACAGACAACACCCACATTGTCGCAATCCGTCATGGCGACTCGGCCAACGTGTTTGCGTACGACACCATCGAGAGATTGAATATCAAACCCAAGGTGTGGCGGGACCTGGTAACCGATGACGAGTTTTCTCGAAAGGATATCATCACATTGCAAGACCCGCAGAACATCGAGGCGAGGAATCTAAGCTCATTTAAATATTTGAAAGATGGAGAGGACTCTGGTATACCAAAGGAAGAAGCAACTATCAACACGGCATCCCTGGGCAGCGCAGCAGATCTTAAGATTATGAAAGCCAAAGAAGCCGTAGCCAAAGCCCGAGCTGAGAGAGCGAACAACACCAACAACAGCCAATCTTCGAATTCCAAATCATCCACAGCTGTCAGCAAGAACGCTGCTTCATCAACCCAAACAAGAACCACCAAAGCCGTGCCTTACAATGCGACTGGACACACTACAGGTCAGGCGGCGGCCTCATTCACCTCGACTGGACTCACACCCAACACTTCAGGATCGTTGGCATTGATGACGGATGAAGAATATCTTCTCCGACGAGGGAGGGTCAAGGGGAAAGGCTACATCCGACTGGAGACGAGTTGCGGCCCTCTCAACATCGAACTCTACCCGGAGTACGCGCCAAAAGCGGTATGGAATATGACGCGGTTGATCCAAAAGGGCTACTACGATGGGATCATCTTCCACCGCAATATCCGCAACTTCATGCTCCAAGGCGGCGACCCAACAGGCACGGGAAGAGGGGGAACGAGCATCTGGGGAAAGAATTTCGCGGACGAAATCGAGGGGCCGAGGATCCACGACCGACGCGGAGTGGTAAGCATGGCCAACAAGGGTAAAAACACAAACTCGTCACAATTCTTCATCACATATCGACCTGCGCCACATCTGGACCGGAAACATACCGTGTTTGGACAGGTTGATATGGATGACAGCGAGTCAGTGCGGGTGCTCAAGCTATTGGAGCAGACTGAGACAGATAAAGACGACCGGCCCAAGCAGGAGATTAAAATTATACAGGCAAAAGTCTTTATCGATCCATTTGACGAGTTTTGGAAGTCCAAGAATCAACAAGATCAGAGAGAAAAGGAAAAAGAAGAACAGAGAAGGTTGGACAAGACCACGTGGACGGGCAAAAGAATTAGAGATGGCGGGCCCTCCGTTGGTGATGCTAACGGTGCCAGTGGAGGAGTGGGTAAATATCTCAATCTCCCAACAGCATCAGGTTCGAGACGACCACAGGATGACGAGGACGAAATCGTCGAATTTATCGACGAGCCAGAAGAGCCCGTGCGGAAGAAGAACAAAGGTGCAAGCGGTGGAGGGTTTGGCAATTTCGACGGTTGGTAAAATATTGATTCAGATTCTCTTGCAAAGGTCATCTCAATGCACATTGTATACGAGACGCAGCGACGATCTCGGTACGGCACTACCATTCGACCTATATCCAGGAGAGTCTATCTCGGTCTACTAGGCCCGATCGAACTCTCCGGAGTGTGAATGGCCGATTGTTCGAATCATGATATCTCCCATACACAAAAACCCACCGACCTAGACGGGAGATCAACGAAAGCCAAAGCACTGCAGACCGAACCAGCGACAAAAGTGCAATTTCCCCTGTCGCCCGTCGCCATCATCCCAGACCGCAAACCGTCCATCCATCCATCCATCCATGACTCCCAACAAACCAGTTCAGTTCGATTCATTCCAACAGATTCAATTCCGTGGTATAGGATCGAAGCCCACCTCCTTCATCCGAACAATCCACTTCTCCTTCAACTTAGCATGAGCTTCCGCATGACTCTTGTCGATTGTGGAACGAATATACCAACTCAGGAGAAGATTACACCTGACAACATTCTTCTCAATGATATTAATAACCCTCCCACCGTCACCAACCTTGATTTCCCACCTCCCAAAAATAACCACCCCACTACCAGCATTGGTAAACGTCTCCATTCCAAACCTCGTCTGTCGAATTGCCGCATGATAGACCAAATTCTGCGACATGCCGAACCCAATATTCAGCTTATCGACAATTTCAAACTGCCGAAATCCGTTGGTGGAGATCGTGTTGGCTTTTGGATCTAAATCGTCTTGTGTGAGCATCACATATGGCGCGTCGAGTGCGATATCGAAAGTCGGTGCTATTTCCCGATAATCGACGCATTTTGGATCGGATTCGGGGATTTGGTTCACGCTTTGTACTAGTGGGTTGAGGTTGATCATGGTTGTGGGACTGTGGATTGAAGCGAAGATGGCGGCGAGACCTTGTTCGAGGATGGTGGCGGGATCTTGTCCTTCTTGTGCGGGTGGGAGGACGAGGTCGGTGATGTACCCGGATCGGATACTGGTTTGGAGGAAGGCCATTTTATTTTTTTTTGGCGGTGTGATTAGTCAGATGGGGCTGGAGGGGGATTTGATAGAGAGAAGGAGAGGTCTATGAAGACGTGGTGAAGTCGTAAGAAAGCCGTTCAGAATAATGTCGTACAAGATAGGGATACTTCGAGTGAGGGTGTGGTTGGTTGGTTACACGGATGCGACCGCGTCGCGAAATGTGATAGCAACTGGGTCAGATCCAGGTCTCAAGGTAGTGGGCGTATGTTGAAGTGTAGCCTTTGATGCACAACCAGTAAAATCTCTCCCAAGATGATGTCGCCGTTGCTGTCGTTGTTGTAAGACGGCGACTGTCTCGTCGACTTATTCGACGACGTAATCAATTAATGATCAATCAATCAATCAATCGATAATAGCGTCGTAGAATCGATCGGCTCCACAATCGTCAACTGTCAACACTGACACTGACACTGACCCTCACTCAACAAGCGACACTCAACGCTAGCCGCCCGTTAGGTAGTCAATCAGTCGGTCAAGCCAAATGAATATTCGAATGTTCAATGTCGTTCTCTTTGACAGATGGGGTTAGAGACCACAGAATAGAGAAAAAGAATTCGAGTTGATTACTGGTTTACTACTCCGTAGAGTGATTGAAAACTGGAAAGCTTGGTTTGATCGGTTCAAAGGTGAGACGAATTGGGATAGGGGCGTTTTAAGGCTGACTGTTTTGCGAGATTCGAAATAAGCGCGGACTTTGGACTTTGCTGGCAAATAATAATGACGATGGCGATGTCGAATTTCACAAAAGTTTCGAAGCGCTGTCAATCAAGTCATAAAATCATGTTTGATCAGTTCAGGTCAAGTGTAAGAGAGAGAATGTGGTTTGGTGGATGAGATGGTAGGTGATTAAGATTCAAGTTAGGTGGAGTTGGGGATCTGGATCTGGGTCAGGATAAGCAAGATCCTGTAGGCGCCGGGACGCTTGAACGAGTAGGCTAATGATAATAATAGTAATGAGTCCTAAAGTTCCTACTTTAGACTGGTAGGTAGGATACACTGGTTTGGTTAGAAGCTGCTGTAACCCGAGCTGAAAGAGAAATCAAATGTGGTAATGGGTATAAGTAGGTAGGTAGGTACCTAGTAATAACTAAGTCTTTTCGTCCTTAGCTTGTATGTCGAACAGCGGTGGACAACCAACAACCCGTTTGGGGTTCACAGGGCGAGATGACTGGTTCAGCTGAGCCTCGAATTCAGCGTCTGGCGGGACGTGGACGCGTGTGGATAGACGCATGGACTTAATAGGTTCATGAAATAATGGGAGATGAAGAGAAGTAGGAAAGTTGGTGCATTAGCTGCCCAGTACTGTCTATACCTAGGTACCTTTGTAAATAGAATACTAATAACTACTTCGTCGAGGTTCTTTTATTGACAACACCTATCTCGATTAAATCGGGAGAATTCGAAAGAGAAGTGAGGGAAAGCCGTCAGCCACCTCGCCCACAGCTTCCTTCTTGGACTCGTATTCATCTGCTTAACTACTTAGTCGTCCTAGTTGCTAGTCAATCTTCACTCGCTTAGGCCACCATGTGTATGCAGGTGCAAGGTACCATTCGCCTACTACTACAGTATAATACTTAGGTACTTAGTGCTGACTCCTGGTAAGAAAAAGAGTTATCAAGACCGATTGAGTCGCATTTTCCAAATGTCCCAATACTAGAACGTCCATTTCGGTCTCCGCTTGCAAAGCCTGGACCGGCGGTCTGGGCCCGTCCCTCTGACACTTCTGGGTACTGGCCCCTCGACCCCTCGGCCCTTCGGCCTCTCCGCATTACTTAGGACTGCTTATTTCTTCGCCCATATCTTTTCCTCCAAAGCAGAGTAACCGAGTCCAAGGCCACTAAACCTATAGCGTTTAAGTATCGGGGAACCAGATACAACGAATATAGGGCCCTTACCTCCGGCATAGTAAATTAAGCATGGTGCAAGGGCGTATGAAGGTATCAACACAGCCGCGGTGCACGTCGATGAAACAACAGCCAAGTGGCAGCGAAGCCAACACACATAACTAGCCGGGGAGTCATCCGCTTTGCGCTTCCCATGTGTGAATAGCTATCGCTGGATAGCTTCAACCAACATTTTGGATTTTCAGTGTTTCAGTCTGGATAAGTTTTGATTTTGAGGCTAATGTTAGCAAAGCCCGTGGACTTTAGAACTCAGTATAAATATATGGCGGGCCTATCGGTGCTGTGCCCTGGCCGTGTACTATGTCATTCGGTGCGCATTGAAACATAGATGCGTCCATGGTGGTGGTGTCTATGTGGGAGGGGTCAAAGTCAGAGCCCCAAACATCAGACCACCCATTGAAGGAGGAACAATCGTCTGAGGTTGATTGGAGAAAACCATTGCAGCCAAGGGGCGATGTGAGAGTGCAAAGTTGCCCATTGTACGATTGTGGCAGATTCGATTGCGATTGAGCGCCATGGATTGAAGAGGAGCGTCTGGAAACTTGTGCATGAATTCCAGGCCAGTCGTCGTCGTCTTCTAGTTCATTTTGCTGTAGTTCTGTCTCAAACACCATTCCTACGCTTGTTGATGGTCCTCTTTTAGTTGAACCCGTGCAAGGTTGCAAAAGCAATTGTCCTTCCCTTTGTCCAGGAATTGCCGGCATCTGTTTGGGAATCTGACGACCTGATGACGGGATAGCACTGGATAGTTCAGGGAATCGTTGAAAAAAGTCAGGCCCCATCGTCCAGCTCTTGATGTCGTTGATTCTTTCGTCAAATAAGGGACTGGGTTTGTAGAGACCAGTTTCAAGATCGTGGGTGTAGCAGTCACGAAATTCGAATGGCCAGATGAGCCGCATCTCAGACTGGTACATGTACCAGAAATCGTTGCCACAGTATGCATGCTCGTCGAAGATGGCGTGTTGGCGGAAATGGGGCCAGGCATAATAATCGATGCCATAGTTATGTGCGACATGTTGTGATGGCCTGTAGGTATACCACGACGGAAGACGCTTGTACCGCTCGGCGTTAGACTCAGTGCGAAATTGTATAAGTAAGTGCATGGCCCTCAGCATCGCTAGACGTTCGGGCTTAGGTATCGGTCCGAACAGAGCTTCGTCAATGCGGCGCATCATGTCTAACGAGGGATGCAGAGGACCACGTCCGGCGATGACATCCCACCCTTCGACCACTCCGCGGACCAGCACGTCCTCTGATTCGGCATCATTCACAGGCTGTATATCTGCTGCCCAGTCCAAACGTTCACTGAGAACCTCGGTTACAAATTTCCAAAAATTGCCTTGCCAAACAGCTTGTTGGCCTGGCTGACGAGCCACATGAGTACGACAACAGCAGGAGTTCCGGGGGTTGACCCAACCGTACTTCCCAGCGACTGATGTCGACTGCTGTCTGCCCACACCGCTGGATTTTACAATGGTACCGTCACTTGATGACGGACGGCACTGCTGCACCAGTTCCGACCTAGACCGTATGCTGTGCTGGCTAATCTTGCTATTGGGATTAGGCATTGTATTCGCAAGCTCAGACGGACTGGCTGATCTGCCTCCGATGTCGAATAAAGTAGGTTGGGGTGTTGTCCATACTAGGCGGTTCTCCTGCAACGACGTCCTATGAGGGAGACTCCTGCTATGACCACCTTCAGAAATCACCTGAGCGTTTCTGCTGCCATGATCTTCTGCTTCATCATCAGACAGCTTCAGCGGTTTTTGAACCGCGAGTAGTTGAATATCTTTCAATGTTTTGGTCACCGAATCCCTTTCGGCCTCCACCTTTTTCAATTGCTTCAACAAAGCGGCAACTTGCCCGTTTGCGTCCTGTCGCCTCAGCTCCTCCACCAACCTCTCGAGATCAGCAATTCGGGCACGTTTACGTTCGCGAGCCTCACGTTGACATCGTCGGTCGATTTCTCGCTTCTTCAGGCGTCGCAGAGTAACAGTCTGCCCGTCGTCGGCACGTACCAAGTCGCGAGGATAAGATTCCTGACTAGTCGAGGGTTCTTTAGTGGCCATCTGTGGATTGTGGAACGAGATGTGAGCACAAGGGATTGGGAAGATTGGGAAGTGAATGTTGAGATAACTCGGCGGCAGCGGTGTTGGGGTTGGGCTCGTGTCTTATCATCTTGAAGCCAGGGTCAAAGAACGTGGGGCTCGATAAGGGATCCGACAACAACCTGGTTGGGTATGGCCCCTCATGCCTCCTGGCCAGCGCCCAGATCGCCACGGTTGGACCAAGCAAAAGTTGCCTTCTTGCGGGGTTACGGGGGTGGGAACAGCAGGCCGAGGGGCTCGTTTCATTAACCTCCGACCAACAGCGAGTAAGCCTTCTTATCCGAGAAACCTTGTAGAAACCTTGTTCGACTCAAAAGAACTTTCCAATGTTGAGCGGAGGAATTCTGTGATAAAGCTAGGGTTAGGTAGACGACACGATTCTCGTCCAGAAGATAGCGCTTAAGATGACTCGTCAGGGGATTATCTTTCTCCCGCGCAACGTCTCTCGCAAGACGAGGATGGGGGGTGTCGAGATGTTCGGCTAGTTGGTCCATGAGGGTTGCTCTAGTTCTCTCACTTTTTGCAGCAAATTCACGGATATAATGTGCGGTCTGGAGTCTCTGAGATGTCGCTCAGGAAGTATACTGAGGCAGCTCACTTCCTTCAAGCCCCATCAACATCAAGAGTGGGCGTGTAGGTCAAGCTTAAAGACTTGAAGTGAAATGTAAACACATCTAGGAGCCTCTGAACTAGAGAGAGTCCAAGACGACAGATAGGTTTTAGGGAACAGAAAACAAAACCAATGTGGATGGTGACTCATATGACCATACCGCGACCTTCAACGTATAGTACGACATACGAAGCCGTTTCATGTATTCGTGGAAGAGACTATCCTCAGGTTTAGTTAGGTGTAGGCAGTTCATCCCTAGTAATGATCCATAGTTTTTTCGAGAAGGGGCCCTTGGATATCCAAGTGACGTGCATGCCCGATGTCAACCCAATCACATCTCCCGCCTTGAAGCTATGCTTTTTCCCGCTCTCCGTCTCAATCACGTCGACTTCTCCTTCCAACAGTAGTATCGTTTCATCGCCCAATACGCCGGTATAGGGTGTAGTCATAGTGCCATCAGGCTTGAGGTCCGACGCCGCGATGCCTTTGCCCGAGCGCCACACCCCACTGAGCATAGTCCCTGTAGAACCGTGGGTTCGGATGAAGTAAAGCTCACCCGCGACAAGGTCGCCTTCCTTAGGCTCCGTAAAGTGATACTCAATCCAGTCTTTCGGGTTGTCGCTGGTATGGTTAATCTTAAGTTCGAGTGGATCACCTGAGACCGGTGATGTTCCATCCCAGATACACCAGAACTTTTTGAAGAATGGTCCGTCGATCTTCCATTCCACCTCTAGTCCCTTGGGGGAGCTGATGATAGAGCCTGGGCCCACCCGATATTGTTGGCCCGTTGTAAGGACAGTCAATGTGGCGGTGCCGTCAATAACACAGGCTGTCTCATCTCCCAGCGGCGCAGAATAGTTGACAATGTTGAAGCCGTCAGCCTGACAGCCTGGGGAGGTTGCGCTAGTCCTCCAGAGTCCAGCACTGAGGTTTCCCGAGGCTCCGAAAGGACGAACGACACAGATCTCTCCGTGCACCTGCTTGCCTCTCTTAGGTTCCTCCCATTCGAAAGGAGCCCACTTCTCCGGAGGAGGGCATTGCACCTCGCCGTGAACAACGTGAGATTTGGGTTGTGCCATGTTGGTTTGTTTGTTATCCCTATTGAATCAAAGATAATGATTTCTCTGTTACAAGTGCCTTGCCTGAAACATCCTTTCTGTGAGACATTGGTCTCTCCATATATACCCTTCAATATTGCTAGTCAGCACATTTCCCTATTCCACCCAATATATTGTCGAATCGACAATTTCGATGCCATGAGGCCATCCTGCAATTCCTTGTGCGCGCGTCTGCACAGATACGTCCCATGATCAGAGCGAGCGCCGCCTTGCTCTATCCCAGCTTGATGGCTACCTGATGAGATAACAGTTAGGGAGGTGGTAAGATTCAAAGCCAAGCTGGCGAAATCGAATCTGTATCAACGACTGAAGGCCGCGTAAGAACAAGGAAGTCCGATGCGAGTCAATCGGACCAATCATCGCCATTGAATTAACTTTACCAGCGCACTTGACATCGAATTTGACGATTCGACTAGCGCGCTTTACCCTGCAAGGATCCTCGGCCCACACACATGAGCCTAATTCGTTTCCACGCATTGCTGATCACACTGTGGCTCAAGTTCGATAGACAACAAGTCACGAATAACTATTTGGTATGAAATGATCTATTTGACGTTTCGGCGGCTCCTCCTTGGACACAAGCCGTCGTAATGTCGTGGGCTGAACGACCAGATCACCAAAAGAAGCTTCGCGACTATCTCGATCGAATCGATAAAATCGACATCTCATATACTAATTTGTCAGATAACAATGTCTGCCGCCATCTTTGGATACTTCGGGGTTCGCTCAAGTTCAAAAGTATCTGTCGGGATGAACAAGTAACTTACTCAACTCGCAAGTCCTGATCAAGTTTCTTTCTATCTCTTCCCTCACGCAAATCCAACTACACAAGACACCTCGAGGCACAACAGCAGCCACTTCGAACGGAATCTCTTACCAAAACCCACTCCCCCATTAAAAAGAGACACCATGCCAATCTATCTTAGCATGCAGCGAGTACGCTTCTCCAGTCCGGATGCGTACGAGAAATTCAAAGTACTCTTCGCCGATACGCGTCGACATCTAATGAAACTGCCAGGGTTTCTACACCTCACATGGTGGGAGCACCCGGATGATCGCAGTTGGTACAACGAGTGTAGCTTCTGGACGAGCCGGGGCGCGCTATACGACTGGCATAAAGACACGTACCATAAGTTCTGCAAGACGTGGGCGTCTAATGGCGCCATTATGGAAGACATTATCACCAACTTCGAGCTCGTCGGTACCCGGCTACTACGTATATGCCCGGTATGTAACGAGACGCAGGATAAGAAGTACGACCTTGCGCAGGAGCAGGCCGTGTTGCACGAGCAGTGTCCTAAGTGCGGGTTTCACTTTCCCGTGTTAGAGGAGACGCCGTCGAGCTTTGCGGTGTTTAAGGACGCAGTGCCATCAGAGACGACAGAGAAAAAGGAGCAGAATGGTGAAGCTGCGACTGGATAAAAACACATCTAATCAGCTGGTCGCCATGGACAAGGTTCCACCTGCGGCGGAGTGGTTGTGGCTGATAGGGTTAATATATCGGTATCGAAGGAGGCTCTACAGCTGCCAATATCCTAACGACTTATTTGAAATGGGACAATAGAGGCCGGCCGGAGCTATCAAGCGAAGGCCATGAGCCTCAGCTTTCTATGCCAATATGTGAGAAAGTAGCTCATTGACAAGCCATCAAAATGTCATCACATTTCTCCTGGGGTACTTGTCGACAGTATGTCGTACATATGTCTGAACCTATATGTCATACTGAAACCTATGACCTCCCCCGTCGATGTGAAGTGCAAACAAGGCGCCGGCGACACTCTGCCTTCAAAATGTTCAGATGAGATCTTCGTCTGCCTTGAACTTTGCTGCATCTTTCCATAATCCCAACTTCTCCACCATTGGTCTATCGTTAATTGCAAAAAGGAATGCATCATCCTCTTTTGATGTGCAAGTGTGAGTGATCTTACTCCAAGCGGGAACCGCGAACGTGTCCTTGGAGGACCAAACAATCTTTTGCGCCTCTTCAGTGTTGGGAGCAAGGACTGAAGTATATCCCTCGCCTTCAACCACGTGATAGACAAATGACACTGTCTCCTGACTCTCCGGGGAGGTGCTCCCAGCGGCGATCCGTTCCGCCTGGGCCGAAACGGTCTGAGATAGGTGGCCTCCATCCTGGTGCTGGTAGTGATATCGACCATGCTGACCCTTGGACTCGCGAAGTGCCTTTTCCACGGGAGCCCATTTGTATACGGCCTTGCTAGTGGAAGAGAGCGTGCTAGGGTATCTCGGTTCGGGATAGTTGGTGGCGAAATTCAGAGGAAGGAACCGAAACAAGGGCAAGTCGAGGCCATCCAGCCAAATCACAGGACCCGTGCCCTCGTTACCATGGTCGTGCCAGTTCCAACTCGGCGTCAAGATGACATCGCCACTCTCCATGACAATCTTTTCTCCGCTGACAGCCGTGAAGCCCTGTGATCCCTCGATAATAAACCGTAAAGCAAACGCCACATGTCGATGTGCTGGAGCAACTTCGCCCGGCAGCACTAGTTGCAGACCGCTGTAGATGGTGTCAGTAGTACAAGGTGCTTCCAAGGCCGAGTTCACAAGCATCAAGACGCGCCGCTCAGCTTCTTCCGCCGACACCAGCTCGCCCGCTCGCATCAAGTCTGGTAATAATTCGGCATACCGCCATATTGTGGGCTTCGCCACGGGATTCGGGCTAGGCGGTACCAGACGGCTCATATGCAACCACAAGGGTTCAACATGTTTGCCTGGGAGGCTAGTATAATACGCGTCCATTGGAGATCCAGAGACTTGCTCGCTATGAGCATTTGCGGTCTTATCTGAGCCTGTGGTGGTGGTGCTGGTCATGGTGTTCGACAGGTTGAGGATCTCGTCGTGGGTATGTCTATTTGGTCGGGAATCACAGGCAAGGAAAGTGATCTTTGGTGATATCAGCCAGGCAATCCACCTCTCTTTCTTAACGGTTTACGTACTACCCTCCTCTCGCGGATCACTGAAATGTTTGTACGAAAGTACGACGAGAGTCTGGTTGATTGCCGAAGTCCCCTTCTCCCACGACCGGCACTTCCGGCAGCAATACCGGTAGCCCCGGACCGCCAATGAACCACATACAGATCTCCCGCCGGGTCAAACCGCGACGGAGAGTGTGATCATAGGTAATAATAGCGGTGGTGACTGTAAAAGGAACCACATCAGGAAGAAGGCCACCGACTTCGTCTTTCGATGAACGGTAATCACAGCCGATGGAGTCTATCAATTCAACCACAACCAACCAGGGATCCTGCCTTTGTGGCGCGGTCGCGTTTGAGATCACGGGCATTCCGGAAACCTGTATACAATGCTTCTGCACCCATTGTCAAAAGAATGCAGGAGGCCCATTCCAAGTCGTGAGATGGACATGCTGTGGATCTACCAAGAATAGCATAATGAACTGACTTACTACTGACAGTGCGCCAAATTTGACAAGAGTCAAGTAACGATAACGGGGTCAAATTACACCAAATCTATCGTGTTAAAGGACACCACCAGCGGACATGACAAGCACAAGGTGTTCTGTAGCGAGTGTGGGTGTACATTATGGACGATTCCCACACGTCACGGCGGAAACCATTTGATGATAAGGGTGTCGCTCATAGATTCGGGGTCAGTCCCACTTCGCTATCCGTTCAAGGATGCTTTGGGTAGAATGTGCTAATTCGTCGAGATAGATTACAAAAAATTCCCGCCCAGGTGGTCTTTTTCGCAAGCCGTTGCAACAACGAGCGACTGCTTCAAGCTGGAGTAAAGAACTTTCCCACCATGCCGGGTTTCTAGAATATTTCAGGATTTGCCTAGCTGCTGCAGCCACCATATATCAAATCTATATATGTAGGGATAGGTAGTTCATTCGAAGTGCATTTTGTTTTTGACGCTTCCAAGCTGTTCAATCGACACTTCAACAACTTGTCCATGCTTGAGCCATGGCGGATTCGCCATGCCTAATGCTACACCCGAAGGTGTACCCGTCATAATCACTGTGCCTTTCTCAAGTGTAGTCCCCTGACTGACAAAGGCAATAATTTCGCGCACTCCAAAAATGAGGTCGTTGGTGTTCGAGTCTTGCCTGACAACACCGTCAACCGTGGTGGTCAAGGCCAGATTACCTGCATCTCCCACCACGGTAGGAGAGACAATCATCGGACCAACAGGCGCCCATTTATCGAAACCTTTACTGAATCCCCATTGTGGCACAGATCCAGCAAAAGCTGGATCTCGTTGCCATTTCCTAGCAGACACGTCGTTGGACGCCATATAGCCTGCCACGTAATCCAAGGCCTCTTCCTTCTTGATATTCTTTCCAGTCTTGCCGATAACGATACTAAGTTCACCCTCCCAATCGCATTGATCATCCTGGGCAATCTGTGGAATAGGAATGTCTTCATCGAAACCTGCAATCGAGTGGCTAGGTTTGATGAAAAATGTCGGGTAAGGTGGCGGTGACCGGCCCGCCTCCTTGACTGATCACTGGTCAGATCTGCTGGATTGGAGAGCAGCGGACACAGGTATTTGACAAGGACCTACTATGTTTCATGTCTATGCCATGTTAGCCAAATGTCTTGGGAAGATCACTCGATTGCGACATCATATTGTGCTCCGAGATGAAGATCTTGCCAGCAAGCGTGATCCCGTGGTGTACAGCATCTCTTATGAAGGGAATTCTTACAATTCAAGCCGATGCATTTGATCAGAGGCACATCTTTCGGGGTGAGAATGGGAAGCAATTTCTGGACTCTCATTTTTTCGTTCGTATCCCGGAGTGCAAACATGTCGTCGCCTCGAAGCACATTTGCTGATAGGCTTCCATTCCCAAGTTGAAGATAGAAATCGGCGACGTCTTTGACGTCAGGCTCTCCGAACGCCTGCGTCCCATGTTCGTCCTCAAAATGGATCAGCCTTTTCCAAGACATTCTCGTCGATTTCTCCGGGGCAAAGGAAGACAATGACTTAACAAAAGATTGAACCAATTGTCGACCACTCATTCTTCGCCGTCTGGTTTATAGATAGTCAAACACTTCCCTGTGCGATTACTGCATTTGGTTTACTGGGAACCATCGGATCCTGGGTAGCGTAAACGGTGCGCTTCAGGGCAGTCTCGCTACGGGTGTAACGGAAGGCTCCGGACGACCCGGTGCATATCTATCTGTGGGTACAGATAAACCTCACATGACTTGGAGTATTGGCTAAGTTCTGCAGAGTGGGACTTTATTCCTATTTGTACGAAAGAGACTAGTAAGCGCTGTAAAGGCTTTTCAGTTGTTGATTCTGCCTCGATTCTGTGTCTGAACTTTTGAATATTGCATTCTTAACCCAAGATGGTTGGGATGCAAGAAGAAAGTCGAGAAGCCCTGCGAGAATGGGAGCAAAAATGCATCACTGGGAGTCATATCCTCCACCATCACGGGTGAGCAACAAACTGCCTCGAGATGGTCACTCCTAAACTGGCTCTGAACAATGTGATCGTATTGACTGAGGGCAGGATCTTGGACGCCTACGGACATCTATCGTTTCGGCATCCACTGAAGCCGGAGACTTTCATCATGCCCCGTAACGTAGCTCCTGCAAATATCGCCTCAGCACAGGATCTTGTCGAGTACAATGTGGCTGATGCCAGCGCTGTTGATGCCAATGCCCCTCCTGGATACATTGAGAGGTTTATTCACAGCGAAATATATCGACGATTTCCGGCAATCAAAAGTGTCATTCACAGCCACGCCAGCGCCGTCATACCTTATACCATCTCAGGTGAGTCGCAGATTTGTGTCAGCATGAGTAGAGATTCCTAACGTTTTCAACCAGGTGTTCCTTTGAGAGCATGTCTGCACATGGCAGGGTTCTTGGGTAGGTTTGCCCCGTCAAACCCGGTGTGAGATAATTCACACATCCACAGGCGCAGGTACACCTGTGTACGATATCGCAAAACACTACGACCGCGACTCTGTCCGAGATCTTTTGATCAGAAACACCAAGCTGGGAGAATCCCTAGCTACCTGTTTTGGCACGACCAATTCTGATACCGCCACTGATCGAAAGCTCGACATTAATGCTTCTGTTGTTCTCATGCGTGGACATGGATATACAGTAGCAGCTCAAGGCATTGAAGAGTGTGTGTACAGGGCAATATACACAAGAGAGAATGCTGCGGTCCAGTCACAGAGTCTTCTTCTCGGAGCAGCATATCAATCGGCCTCGGGGCATGCACCGAAGCTTGAATACCTCCATGATGACGAGTTGCCCGCAGCCGGCAGCATAGCGGAAACAGGCTGGAAGCGGGCATGGGGTCTATGGGTCCGCGAGGTAGAAGCAGTAAACTTGTATGTCCATGATGATCAGCCTTAGTCACCCAGATAGATATGAAATGGGAATGTTGAAGGGGTAAAAGAGTTATGAGGAACCTTGTTCTTCTCCATTGCTCAACAAGTTGAGAGTGCCATGAGTCCGATAGAATTAAATTAATTGATCGTCTAGAAATTGAGGTCTGACCAGGCATCCAGAAAGGCATAGTCCTCGTCCACTAAGAACGGACCAAATTCTGTTTGAAACGGCGATTGATCACTTCCATCGATCGTTGAAGGTGGGTGGCCGACGGGCAAAGAATTGATGAGTGCAGACACGTCTGTGCCGAGCTGCTGAGGAGGGACATGATTTCGCACTTGATCAATACATTAGACTTCAATTCCTCAATCTTTTCTGCTTTTGAAGGGAGACATACCGAGAAGTGTAGAAACTTGAACCATTTTTCGTAGATACTTGGAGCATCTTCGGACAATCCGGGTCTCCTTTCCAATCACGTCAAGCGCACCTAGGCTTGTTTGGAGACATACTAGCAACTCTGCTGCAGGTTTAGTCCCCACATCTGTATCTCCAGACGTTTGCAAACAGATGATGCCGAAAATGATTAATGCTGAACTGAAGACTATGGACAAGTCAGCACCCGAGTAGGCTGTTTGCTCCATTCGATCGACTCACCATAATATGCTGAATACCACCAAGCAGGAAGGAGATGCGCTTTGGGGCCAAGTTTGCAGATGATGGTTATTGTCTGCATACATGCCTCAGTGCAACCCTGGATTATCATCTTGCTCACAGGCATCGAACAGTCAATCGGCTTGAGAACACCCCCGACACTTGTGATTGAGTCAAGTGTGTTCTCTACGGCTTTTCGAAAGAGCAAGATGCGAACACTCAGAAATCGGAGGGTGAGGACTGTTTGAACTTTCGAATAGACCCAATTATCAGGGTCCATTCCTTCCAGAAATTCGAGCGGAATCAGACTTGTTGAAAGATGTAACGCGGACTTCCAACGTTCTAGTTCATAATCGATCTCGATGATCCTGCTGAACAGCTCCCCTTGCGGCAGACCAGGAGAATCGGTCTTGTTTCCGTTGTAAACTTTGCTGAGAATTTCGCCCTGCAGGCAATAAAGACGTCTAAGAAGTGTTAATCAGCGCCACAAGTCGCAAACTTATCAAGCCTGCTTACATGCTGGGATTAAAGATAATACACGAAGAAGGTTCTCTGTTAGGATCGGTGAGCGGTTGATATGGTGAACGATCCTTAGGGAGGTCGTCAAGGTCCACATCAAGTGGCATGTCCATGTGTGTAAGTTCATCGTGGATCAATGGAGGTCGGCCGAATGTAGTGGCGAAAATCCTTCAGATAGTCAGCCAGTGGAGCAGAAGCTGAAAGTGCGATGAAGTGACCTGTCAAGTATCACACAGGTAAACCAGATCCTCGTCCGAATTTCCTGTTCAAAGGCAGACAATTTACAATTGGAGTCTTTCGTGTAGACCCCTAGCTGAAATGCAGCCTGGACAAGGAGGCCATGCAACTTCCATGTCTGTGCTGATCTTGATGAGCCTTGGAGATATTGCGTCATTACGGTTAATGCTTGTACTGGAATTATGCTTCAGTATCGAGATGAATCATGACGGATAGAATTGCAACCCACAAGTCTCCAAGTTGGCAGTGTTCGAGATCGTCCACGGCGACAACACCAAGGCTCGTTGGAAGAAGATATCGGATTCTGTATCTCGTTGCTTCGCGGGGCGCCCTGATAGGCGATCAAGACTAGTTGCCATGGCGAAAACGGCATTGAGAAGACATAAGGTAGACTTCCGTACACCACTTAGTCGATTTGGATCAAGCTCGCTGAGAACTTGAGTAAGCATGCTTCGAGAAATGTATGGAAAGAACCGGCCGGTGAAGGAGAAGAAGATTTCGACGAGTCTAGAGCTCTCTCCACGTGGAGGCAAGACGTAAGGATCCACGCCAGCAGCAGTGCCCCTGGTCAGAGATGGTGGGGATGAAGGCCGTGACAGTTTACCTTCAAGATCTCGAGAGAAGTCTCGACCTCCTCGAACTGGGCCTGACCCTGAAGCGAGAGCTTTGGCGACCTTGCTGACAAATGAGGAATTTGAAGAAGGGCCGAAAAAGCCAGACTTTGCCTCATCCGCAAAGATGATGCTGCCCATTCCGTCCACGGTATCTTCTTGGATGATCACAGGCCAGAGTCTCGACATGGGTTCGTGAGTATTCGTCCTTGACTGATTAGAGCGGTCATCGCTATTACTCGGGGTTGGTAGGGCAGGATTGACGCGAGTCGAGAGCGAGGCGTCGTTTGCAGGGGCATCTGGGGCAACTGCAGCTCGAATGGTGGCAGTATTATCGTCGCCAGGCTGTTGCCTGCCTGTGAGAGAGAGCAGTATGTCCTCGATCCTCGAGAATCTGCTCTCTATATTCTGAATGTTGCTCTCAAATCGATTGAACCTCCTCTCTAAGGACTGTGGATCCATAGAGGATTGAGGTGCCGCGGGGGCGGGGCCCCTGTATACACATTCCAAGTTCTGTGAGCGGCAGGTGGAGCAGACTGGATGGGCACCATCGCAACGTGATTTTCGATACCTGCAGGAATTACAGGCCAGGGCCGTTCTTTGCCGTTTGGGCCCGGGGCCATCGTCTCCGTCAAACGAGCTCCGATTCCTCATGTTCTCTTGCAGGTCAAATGAGCCCGTGTATTCGTAGCTGCCGACTAGATTGGACATATCCGGAACAACCACCGCTTCTGAAGAACGTGTCGGACGAGAAGAGGAGTCTGGGGCTGACGGGGATGAGGCCGTTGATATTCCTAAGCCCCTTCCGAGGTCGTTCTTGCTGGTAGTGGTCGGGGCAAGCTTCCGTTCCTTCCGCCTTACATTACCCCGCATTTCTCCGGTGCGGCGGCATTCCTCCGCATTCCTCCGCAATGCCAATAAACACTGGACTTGGCATTATGTGCCTGGCCTACCCCAAGTCGCCTTGCTGAAGGTTTAGAACAATCTGGGCCATAGATACTATAGTATATGATTGGAAAGAACATGCCACCCTAAGCGTCACGTTATCGTCTCCGATATCGCACTCCTTACTTTATAATCGGGGTTTGTGAGAGGGTCGATGTGCTATTCTAGTGTTGGGCGATCGATGGCTCCTCGAGGGTCCTTCCATAATTTATATCCAAAGGATATCATGGAGGATTTTCTTCCTTCTCCCTCCTTCCATTCTCGTCTTTTCTCTTTTCTATGAGCATGGTAGACTAGCCAATACATCAGGCATGGTCCTTGATCTCAGGTGGACCGTGTGGAGAAGCAACACGTCTGAGAAGCGGAGATGAGTAAGGCTTGATCGCCCCGGTGAGAGGCTGGGGGCTACACGCTATATATGATGATGATGCAATGAATCCCAAGGTTGAAATCTCGTAGAAGGCGAGAAATTACAACGCTGGGTATCCTTGTGCCAGTTTGTATCCCTAAGTACCCTGGTTTGCTCTATTCCTGCATCTCCTAAGGACGGGCTGAAACACCAAGCATACACATACACTCATTGACAGCATCATGCCTCTCATCAAACTTTAGCTATGTAATGGAATCTACTCCCGGAACTCGAAGGAGGGTTCTGATCATGATTCGACATTACACATGCAGCTCGCTCACAGAATGTCCCATTTTTGCCCGATCCGGCGCAGCTCATTCATCCTTCAGATTTCCCGAGTGTTTCCAGACATGATCAGTTGGCGCGCTTGCTCGATGAGGGCTGTATATCTTCATTAGGGTTCAGTTATCTGTCGAGAAAGCTGTAGACTCACCTTCACGGTTCTCCAGAAATTCTTTTTCGGGGTCGTGACCCCACAATGCCAGTTGCGTCTTATCATTGCCCAAAAGATCTGGATTGTCTCCTCCTTGTGCCAGAAGTCTAAACTTGTCGTCTCGTGCTTCCTGTTCCGGGCCGTCGGGGAGATGTAAACCCACCCGATTGTCGCCAGCAACGCTCATGATGTGCTCCGCACGGGGTTTCCTCGCCAATTCGTACGCTTTAAGAAGGACAGGCAGTTCATCGGCACTGGAAACACAATTCAGGGCAAGATGGAGAACTGCGGCATCTTCAATTGCTTGCGCAGCACCTTGTGCGACGTAGGGCAGCATCGGGTGACATGCATCTCCCATCAGGACCAGCTTGCCCATCACCCATGTAGGCAAAGGTTCATGTTGGCACAGTTGCCAAATTAGAATATTGTCATCGGGAATCAAATCCACCAACTTTCGGAGAAAACCAGGATCCCAGTCTCCAAATTGACGGAGCATATCTTCCTTGGACGCTTTTGCTGTCCAAGATTCTTCCGCAAACCCAGGGTCGGGATGGCACATGACCTTGTCCCACTCGTCAGTCATGCTTGATTTGAATCGAATCTTGCTTACCAAATTGTACAGTTCTCCGTGTCTGATAGGGTAACCCTGCACATGTCGGCCTGCACCCATCCACCTCGTGGCGTTTGGTCGTTGCACGAATTCTCGAAGGTCAGGATCGGTCACCTTTTCCAATGGGATGCACGCGCGGAAGGCAGCATCTCCTGTCGGTATGGCTTTGTCGATTTGACCGAGCTGCTCGTACATCAACTTACGACAGGTTGATTTCATCCCTGTCCCTTTTTTCAGTCTTAGCCCGAGCAAGAGAAATAACAATCATACCGTCCGAACCGACAATCAAATCTGCCTCGATCACTCTGCCATCTTCAAGCGTGACCGAAGGTTTCTGAAAATCAATAGCAACGACCGTGCTGTTTATCTGGATATCGGCACTCCCGGCAGCCTGATGCATCAGGGCAGTGTGGACATCCGCTCGATGAACCACGTATTGAGGGGCGCCATATCTTCGTTCCACCTCTGGCATCAGTGGCGATGCGCCCAAAACCTCACCGCCTTGCCAACGTCGCAGGCTAACATGTTGAAGAGCATCTGTCTTGGGGCGAAGAGAACCATCCAATCCCCACCGACTCAGCAAACGCGTCAGGTTTGGTGCACAAGTAAGGCCTGCGCCTACTTCGGAAATCTGTGGTGCTGCTTCAAGAACAACGACATTGTGTCCCGATTTTCCCAAAAGCCCTGCCAGCGCCAATCCTGCGAGACCTGCCCCAATGATAACGACGCTGAGTTGATGCTGTGGTTTCTTATACACTGCCACAGTTACTAAAGTCTGTCCTAGTACGGAGTAGTGCTACTGGGTAAGGACGTACCATTCGCATGATTATCGGCCATCTTGAAAAATGCCCAGCAAAGTTATCTTACACCGATTCGATACTCGGATGTGAAATCATGTACCTTGAGAGTGATTCTGCCACTGCACGTGGAGCAACGGAGCTCTAAGACTGCTTTCTGCCGCCTTTCTCATAAGTTTAGACTCTTCGGGAATGCCACCCATGCTTCGACTTGGCCCCGCGGCTAAGCAGCTAAGCGTCGCGAGTTTTCGGCAGCTATACCCGGCTTCCGCGGCTTCCCCGCCGTCTATCCCTGGCTCATGGAGACCTTGTCAATTCTCCACATTTCTGGAGTTGCGGGCTGCATCCAAGGCCCCAAGAACACATGGATCGATGGAATATGAAGTGCAAGACTCATGCAATCAAGACTGTGCCGAGCTCTGTATTCTGCTTGCAATAGAGAAGTTCGAGATCGAAATACAGTTACTTGTGTCAAACATGTTTGTGCCTTGCGTGATCAACGGTACCGCAGTATCACTGCCTGAAACGCAGAACTTTCCGGTTGTGTCAGCTGTCACTGGAGAGACGGTCCATTTTGGGCAAAGTGCAACCGCCGATGTTGGGATTCAGGCTGTCGAGGCTGCAGCCCAGGCGTTCAAAACATGGAAGAAAACACCTGTTTTGCAACGGCGCGACATTCTCAACCGGGCAGCAGATATTCTGGAGGCCAAGTCAGACGAAGCGACCAAACGAATTGTCGCAGAGACAAGTTGCAGTGAGCAGTGGCCTGCTTTCGATTGTGGGCTTGCAGCGACGGCCATCCGGCAGAATGCAGCAACCGGTATGACGCTTTGCGGGAAGATTCCTCCATCTGACGATGGTACAAACACATCCCTCATCTTTCGAGAGCCTGTGGGGGTGGTCTTGATTATACCACCGTAGTTGGAATGAAATCCTTTCTATATGTGACAAAGGCTAATCTCGTTGTAGATGGAATGCTGTGATGATAATGGCTTGTCGAGGAATCAGCGCTGCGCTAGCGGCAGGATGTGCAGTCGTTCTGAAAGCGTCCGAGCTCTCACCGTGGTCTCACAGCCTTATTCTTGAGGTCTTCAAAGAGGCAGGCCTG
This sequence comes from Exophiala mesophila, assembly GCF_000836275.1. Classification (NCBI taxonomy): domain Eukaryota; kingdom Fungi; phylum Ascomycota; class Eurotiomycetes; order Chaetothyriales; family Herpotrichiellaceae; genus Exophiala; species Exophiala mesophila. The sequence goes on from NW_015622506.1 coordinate 3,100,229, forward strand.
CCCGATGGAGTTTTGAATCAGATTCAGTGTTCGCGAGAGGATGCTGCTGCCGTCACCGAGGCCGTGATTGGACATCCTGCACTTCGCAAGATCGAGTTTGTGGGCAGCCCTCATGTCGGACGAGTAATAGGAGGCACTGCTGCAAAGCACTTGAAGCCTATCCTCATGGAACTCGGAGACCAGAGTCCAGCCATTGTTCTTGAAGACGCAGATCTCAAAGCTGCTGCACAAAAATGCGTCTTGGGATGTGAGACTCCTATGACGTCTTTCCTACATGGTGTTGACTGACTTCATAATAGCAATCATCAATCACGGCCAGGTTTGTTTCGGCACTGAGCGACTTCTCGTTCATGAGAAAGTCAAAGATTCTTTCTTGGAAGAACTCATACAGGCATTAAAAGCGAGTCCCGGTGCGGGGGCTGCGATCACCCCCGAGTCCGCTAAAAGAGCACATTCCCTCGTGGCAGAGGCAGTTGCAGAAGGCGCCGAAATACTGGCAGGGGATAATCAACTAATAGGCCGAGCGTCTCTGCAACCATCGATCGTGGGCAACGTGTCCCCAAAGTCTCGGATGAGCAGAGAGGAGATATGGGGCCCATCTGCAACGTTATCCACGTTCTCGACTGATGAAGAAGCTCTGAAGATCGCAAACAGCACTGAGTACGGTCTTTCGGCATCTATTTTCACCAAGGACTATTCGAGAGCATTGAAACTGGCACGTGAGCTAGACTTTGGTCAAGTTCAGATCAACGCCTTTACTTTTCATGTTTCATCAACGGCACCTGTCACAGGCTACAAAGGCTCAGGATGGGGAAGTAATGGTGGGGGATACGGGGTCGAAGAGTTTGTCTTCAACAAACATGTCTGTTTGTGTCCATAGGTGTACACACAGCCAGAAACCTTACGACCCTTAATAGATGGCCCTGTGGACTCCCTCCGTGTAGATCTATTAAGCTCTTTAGCTAGACAAAAAAGATTAAGATAAGTGGAAACCGTGAACTTCAAAGCTGACAATATTTGGATTGGGTAGAGACCCATAAAGATGCAAGCTCGGAGTTGAAAACATCTCTTTGGTGACTTGGCACTTGATATCTTGCATCAATGCACCAATCCTTACACCCCAGAATTCCTACGTCATCTCTGATATCTATAAGAGGGATATCGATCGCTGAAATCTTCTGGTGGGAAATCGCGACCTTCTGCAATCATCTGATCTTTCCAGGTCTCCCGGCGGGCATAGATTACGTGCATAATCACATAGCCAGATAATGCCACTGCAAGACTCCCTAAGCACCAAGAGTGACCAAATGTAAAGTATGGGGCATCAGCCGTACGATAAATCTGCCCGGAGATAATTCCACCTACGGAGAGTCAGGTTTCAGCAAAGAGCTCTTCCTAGTAAAGCCTTGGAAATTGAACGTACCAATATTGGTCAGTGCCAAAAGAATTCCGACTGTTGCTGCTCGTTTGCCATCAGGCGCACTGTTTGAAGAGGTCCAGACAATGTTGCCTCCACTACAACTGAAGAGTGCAGTCGAGATAAGGTAACAGGCAAAGTACTGTACCCCAACCGATACGTGTCTCGAAGCGAGCAACAAGCAGCATCCAACGATTCCGACCAACGCACCAGTTGTCACAAACCAGAACCTGTTGCGAAATTTGTCTGACAGCCAAGCACCGGCAAGATAAGCTATCCCACCCCAACAGAAGACTGCAAGGAGTATAAGTCGGTAGTTTTTCAGCATGACAAGGAATGTCTTACCTGGGGCTGTCAAGTACTGCGCTTCCTTGAGTGAGTATTGAAATCCTGTCCTCAATATAACAGGTAAGAAGACCGCGAATCCTATTTTTGGCATCAGCGATATGCAAGAATAAGTATTTTGGACTGTGTAGTGCTCACCTAGCATGACTGTCATGATACACATCTGAGCGATTCCGTGGATCCAGGTTTTGATGTCCATGACTGCCATGTTGAAATCTTTGCGAGTATAATGGCCCTGACCTCCGTTATACTGCTCGGTGAGCTCCGCCCGACGTCTCATGACGACTCGATCGTCATCATTGAGGAAATACGCAGTGTTATAATCTTTTGGGAGGATCCAGAACCCAGCAAAAGCGATAACAACAGTGATGAGACCTTCTATGATGTACAGCCACCGCCATCCCCGTAAACCAGACACTCCATCCATGTACAGAATTCCAAATGCAATCAAGCCGCCGAAAGCACTGGCCAGAGCTAGAGCCACGAAGAGGAAGCCTAGTCTCTTTCCGAGCTCTTCACGCGTATACCCTGATATGAGGGTGAGCTTACCATCCGTGGGGGCTTTGATATCAAGGGAGGGGGGTCTGAATTACTCACAGTTTGCCATCATGAGAATATTTGCAGGAAACAGCACGCCTTCGAAGAATCCGAGCAGGAGGCGACAGACCACGAGCCCGGCGAAGTTGTTAACGAAGCCATTGCAGAGACAAATCACACCCCAAGCGACAGCCACTCCAGGGATTGCAAGGTCAAACCGAAGTCTTTTGACCAGCATAGCCGCTGGGATTTCGACTAAGACGTAAAAGACGTAAAAGATGGAGACGGCAATCTGTCAAGCATGGTGTAAGCGCAAAGAACAGGAAACGAGCAGATAGACCTACATTCAATCGATTGCCATAGAGTCCTATGTCAACCGCCATCCCTTGAGTGGTGGCAAATCCGATGTTGCTGCGATCGAGATGGGAGAGGATCATCAGAACTGCAAGATATGGTCCGATGAAAATGTCGAGCTTTCTGAGGACACGGCTCTCCCGCTTTTTCCACAGCGGATCTTCATTGAGAACGACGCCCATTGCCTCCTCGGTGTGGAGGGCGTCATCTTTCAAATCAAATGAGGAAGTTTCTCGAGCTGAAGTCATGGCGAATGGAAGCAGACCGGATTACAGCGAATTACGGACAAGAGAGTTTGAATAAAAGCGGTTTTGACTTTTTCCATCACAATGCCCAGCTTTATAAACGATCGCGCTTCACGAAGTATCTCCACGGATGTGGGACGGATAACGTTTTTGCTTAACTTTCTTGATCTTTCTTAGGAGATTTCAAGCCTCGGTTTTCCTAGCATTTGGCAATACTGCCGCTTTGTGTGCCAAGTCGGGGTTGCCGCTCTATGTTAGTCTTGCTCGGGTTGTGGGCAACACCGGAATGGCACCGGAACGCATTGCCGTAGACAACTCCCTAAGCTATACCCGGGATCCCCGGATTCATCCCCATGTTTCACTTTCTCCACGTTGGTCGTCAAGGGCGATTCGCAAGATCCGGATCTGGGGTTTCCCAGATCCAGCCCTTGTCTAGACCCCAGTCGACGAGACGACGACATAAATATCATCAATGGCCCATCCTATTCATAGACTGTAACTACGAGAGATCGAAGTACTGTCCCGAACAGTGGTGAGACGCAGTACCCATCAACACGTTATGGCAATTCCACAAGCAACTCCGACGCAAGCAAGCGACACCGAGCCTGTAAAAGAGTTCGTTGAGCACGACAAGGAGATTTCCGACCATAACATCGAACATATTGACAGGCCAAGAGACATCGACCATGAAGCCGAGCACAAAATTCGAGTCAAGGTCGACTTCCGTCTCATGCCAATGCTTTGCGTTCTGCTCATGGTTGCATACCTAGATCGCACAAATATTGGCAATGCTCGAATCCAAGGTCTCGAGGCGGATCTTGGTATGACGGGGACAGATTACAATATCGCACTATTTGTATTTTTCATCCCATACATTGTGCTGGATGTACCTTTGAACATTCTCATGAAGAGACTTCGCCCTTCGCTGTATCTTGGAACTCTCTGCACTTCATGGGGTTAGTCTCTACAGCTGTGGAACCTCATCAATAGGCTGACGTGGCACTCTATAGGTATCGTCACCGTGTGTCAAGGCGTGACTCAAAGCTACGCTGGGCTCATTGTATGTCGCGTACTCCTTGGATGTTTTGAGGCTGGTTTTCTGGCGGGTGCAATCTACATGATGGCCATGTATTACACTCGATACGAGTTGCACACGAGAATGAGTCTCTGGTACTCTGCTGGTACCCTCTGTGGAGCCTTCGGAGGGGTGAGTGTGGCATATCTTCGGCATTGTTCCGGAAACTGATTCTTTTCATAGCTACTGGCTTATGCGATTGCACACATGGACGGCACCTCGGGATATTCGGCGTGGAGATGGATCTTCATCATAGAAGGAGCCTTCACTACGGGCGTCGGAATATTGACTTTCTTCGTTCTACCCGATTGGCCTGAACAAGCCAGATTTCTCAAGGACGACGAGCGCGCAATTTTGATTGCCAAGCTATCGCGCGATACCGGAGAGTATGTGGAAAACAAGACGACTGTTGAGGTACTCAAGGAAACCTTCACCGACCCGAAGATTTTGTTCTGGTACGTCGACCTCTCTCAACCATTTGAATTGCTACTGACGAAGCGGAACAGTGCTACCATGTACTTTGGCACCTCCGTCACTGGGGCTGCGTCCTCTTTCTTCTTGCCCAGCATCTTGAGGCAGTTCGGATGGACTTCAATCAAGGCGCAGTACATGAGCATACCTGTTTGGCTTGTGGCCTGGATCCTCCAGATATTCAATGGTTTCGCGTCTGACAAAGTCCACCGGCGTTGGCCTTTCTTCTTCTTCCCCCTTTGCCTCTCCGTTATCGGCTATGCACTCCTCCTTGGTCAACGAAACTTGGCACTGGGGGTTCGATATATGGCTACGTTCTTTGTTGTTTCGGGCTGTTGGGCAGCTTTGGCAATGACAATGACCTGGTTGAACAACAACAGCGTGGGAAAGAAGCGACGAGGTGTGGCCTCGGCAGCAATCCTAGCCATTGGCAACACCGGCAGTATTATGGGCAGCTTTATCTTCCTGGCTGCAGAAGCGCCTAGGTACACCACCGGGTACTCGGTGGCCCTCGTGACGGTCATACTAGCACAAACAGCCGCAACCGGATATCTATTCCATGCGATTCACGAGAACAAGGCCAAAGCACGCGGCGCAAGGGACCATCTCCTTGCTCTTCCAGAGAGCGAACAGGCCGAGCTGGGGTCGAAGCATCCATCTTATCGATACACTTACTAAAGGATGAGTGTGTCTAGAGTATGGGAGTCGCCCAACAAGTTGAATAGTTGTTTTCAACTATGGCATTTACGGGTACTACCGAACCCATACATGCCTGAAAGTTTGTGAGGGAAAGATGAAGGCAGCCATGGCATGATCTCTAATTCATCATGTACTCAAGAATAACAATCTCTTCCCCGTTTCTATCTAGCCGCGTACTTTCTTTGCCAATGTGTTAAACTCACGTGAAGTGGACATATGATGAATCTGAATAATTAACAAGTCCCAAACACCTTAGATGGATAGCAAAGTCGACTGGCCGACCGTAGGGCTATGTAGTTGAAGTAAGCGCTAAATCCGTAGAAGGCTCGGCTGATCTATGTTCATCGGAGGTCCAGAACAACTCTCCCTTTTGCCTTCCCGTCCTTTAAAGATTTGAAAGCTTGTCCGACTTCCTCCAACGGAAGTACTTGCGTTTTAGGCAATACCTGGTGTTGAGCAGCAAATTCCAGGGTCTCCTGAATATGCCTGAGGCTGCTCGCATTCACCCCAGTAACAGTGTAGCCTCCACTGATGATCTCAATAAGCTGAAGAGGTAGGGTGAATGATCCCGGTGGCAAGCCAATACAGACCAGAGTTCCACCTGGGCATAACATCCGCGTGGCTTGTTGGTAGGAAGATGGTGTGCCCACAGGAACAAGGACTCCTTTTGCGCCTCTCCCGGTGACTTGTGCAACTTCCGCTGGGATGTCCTGGCAGACTTGGAAATTAATGAAGTGGTCGACTCCAAGGGAAAGACAGAAGTCCTTCTTGTCGCCTGAGTCAATCCCTATTATCCTGATACCCATCTTGGCTGCAAACTGGACTCCAAGATGGCCGAGGCCACCACCAGCACCAGAAATGACGATCCAATCCCGCGGTGTGGCATTGCACAGCTTGATTCCACGGAATATCGTGACCCCTGCGCACAACAGGGGACCAGCTTGCTCCATCGGGATGGCATCAGGAATGATAGGAGTGAATTTGGCCTGCGAGGCAACATACTGCTGCAATGACCCGGACGAAGCCTGCCCATAGATCTGACCTTGAGCACAGAGATGCTCGTCCCCTTTCATACACCAACTGCATTCTCCACAAACACGTCGCAACCACTTTGTGCCAACTCTGTCGCCAAGTTTCAAATTGGTAACTTTGGCACCGACGCCAACGACATGTCCCACCCCTTCGTGCCCAGGCGTGCAATTGCCATTAGACATCCCAAAGCCGAGCTGCTGCCACTCACCGTACGCGAAGGCGACATCGGTGTGGCAAAGGCCACTGTGCGATACCCGAATGAGGACTTCATCGTCTCCGAATGGGGGAAGGCTGGTTGTCTGTACGGAGAACTGGGCATTTGATCCAACGTCTTTCACGAAGACAGCTTGTTGTGTATCTTTGCTCCCCGGTGTCGCAATATCTGCGTCAAAGTCGCTAGAGGCCATGATGATGATACGAAAGATGTCGTCACTTCAGACCCCACTTTCAAGTAGCTCAGTGCTATTACAGCAGAGGTTAAGAAATGTTGCTTCCTTTCTGTAGAGTCTGACGGAACGTGGAGAGTACCGGCATCACCCCCTTATGAGCATCCTCGGAGTTTCGGGTTAGCAGGTGCGAGAGCAACGTCATGAACGTCGTTCTACAGAGGTCCCTATTGGCGACCAAAATCTATACGGCAACGAACGGGGAATGGGGGGATGTGGAAGTGCGCGGGTGTAAAGACTCCCCAACCGAACAGCCAAGCCCGAGGATTATGGACGCAATCAAGGAGCTCTCAGCCGTCCATCCCCACGAATCCCCCGCTTGAGTCTCAAACACGTCTGAAAAATCCCCTAAGACCGCTTGCGGGCAAAGGCCATGATATGCGCGAACAGCAAACGGAGACAGATCCCTATCCTGCGAGTCTTTCTCAATCTTAATCCTATCATTGACGCATCCTTTGCCACTGCCTACGAGCATCGCGGGTCTCGTCTTGGTATTCCATAGCAGCGAAGATGATTCAACTACCATCAAGTGCTGGCGTGAAGGCCGTCGAGGTATGCGCACTGGCAACGGGACAGTTGCATCACCCAGAGAGATGGCTTTTCGAGGACGGCGACGAAGATCTTATGGGGTCTCGAAAGCCTTACCCAGATTTCAGCTTCCTCATCCGTCATCATTCTGGGAAAAACGTTCTATTTGATTTGGGTCTAACAAAAGTACAACATCAAATCCCACGGTGATTTTGCTTCGTTGACAAGGGCTGACTAGTAGGAATACTAGGATTTTGACCAAGTTCCTGAACTCATACGCAGCCTTTTCCACGTAATCACACCTGTTGTTGCAGAAGATGCTGTCGACATTCTTTCCCGCGGCCCGGTTGCCCCCGTTGACATCAACGCTGTCGTACTCAGCCATCTCCACTTCGATCACGTTGGAGACTGCACGAAGTTTCCTGATGCAGAAATAGTAATTGGGCCTGGAGGAAAAGCTGCCAATGGAGAGGGATGGCCTGTTAACCCAAAGTCTCCTTACTCCAGCGCCATCGCTCAACATTCGAAGCTCCGAGAACTCAATTTTGAGGCCGATAAATGGTCGCCACTCGGGCCATTCGACCGCGCGTACGACTACTTTGGTGACGGCAGCTTCTATCTGCTTGATACTCCTGGTCACATGGTGGGACATTTGGGCGGGCTGGCGCTAACTGGGACAAACGAGTGGGTATTCATGGGAGGTGATTGTTGTCATCATCGCTCGATTCTCTTGGGTAGTCGACCGATGAGTGTGACAGATGGACCTCTTGGAAGGTGTTTCCACAGCGATCCCAAGGCTGCAGCGGAGACCCTGGAGAAGATCAGACAGATTGAAACCACGGGACAGGTCTTTGTAGCTCTGGCACATGACTCATTTCTGGTCGAGCCGATGCCCCAGTACCCGGGAAGCTTGAACGGGTGGTCACACAGTACATGGTACAAGGATTTGCAGCAGATTTTGGACAAAAATCGTTGATGCTCATTTGCTAGATACTCTCATCAATTTTCGAGACTTCCCGTGCCCAGAACTCCGAGCTATACTGATAAAGACCAGTCAAGAGGTCGTAGGCATAGCAAAGGCATGGCCACTCAAATTTGATCTGACTTACGAACGTATGTCTACTGGAATTTCTTGCTCTGCATTCGTGAATTCTTCTGGCATTCTATGAAACTTGGTCCTTTGATCTTGCAGACTGCGCGATAGCCTCAACCTTCGCTTAGTTTGTTCTCAGCTGCACCATATCTGTCACCTTGGATGGGTATCCTCTTCACGATATCTTCGAGCGCTTGCAAATCTTTCTCCGCAAGCTCGATTAGTTTGCAGTTTTCTGCTACCCATTCTGCCTTTTCAGCGCCTGGGATCGGGATGATTGTGCCATTTGCTTTTCTCTTGCTCTGAGCTCGAACCCAGCTGATAGCGATCTGCGGAACGCTGTAACCCATCCCAGCAGCTAGCTTGCGGACTTCTTGAGTAAGTTGACGATTAGCCTGTAGTGCGGCTCCTCGAAATCTTGGATACATCTTCAGATGCGGTGGTAAGTCCTCTTCCCTTTCAGGTAGATCCGTAGTTAGGCCGCCGCGACTGAGAGGGGCATACGCGATTATAGGGATTCCTAACTCAGCGCAGGTATCGACAACACCGTTGTAGAGGATATCGGGTGACCAGAGGGAGAGCTCAACTTCGACTTGGGTAATTTCGTGGACTTTCGCAGCACGGCGAATAGTATCGGCCTTGACTTCACTGAGGCCAATCCCTTGAATCATGCCCTCCTTTACTAATTGTCCTAGGGCTCTTATCGTTTCTTCTATTGGAGTCTCAGGGTCGACACGGGCGCACTCGAAGATATCCAGAGTTTTGGTTCCGGCAAGAATTCTGTTACATTCATTGACAGATCGTCGGACGCCTTTCTCGCTGCCATCGAACTTGACGGCGCCTGGTACACGAGCTCCCTTAATTGCCAACACCACCTTGGAAGCCTTTTCGGGGTATTTCGTGAAATAGTCGCGGAGGAGATGTAAACTGTTATACTCAGGGGTTCCATAGAACTCTCCCCCATTCCAGTAATTAGCTCCATTCTCTAGGGCAGCATTCATAGCGGCGAATGCTTCCTCCTGAGGGAGTGTTGCGTTCGCTCGTGTCAGGCCCATAAGGCCGAAGCCTGTAGGACCTACTTGTCGACCAAGGATTGTCGGCATGTTTGAAAGTCTTCAGGGTTAACTAGTTGGCTGAGGGCGAAATGTGGAATAAACAAGCTAAGACACACATTGAAATATGAACTTCGTCGTGATGAGCCGGATGGACCACGCTCGAATTGGCGGTCGGGGATGTCGGAACCAGCATCGGGGTAAGGCCACGAGATAGGGTCGTGGGCCATGCACGGGGGATTCTGCCCGGGGGCCACGAGCCTCAGCACCTGAAGGGATCTGCTGGCTAGCGTGAAACTACTAGAAAGTGCTGAGAAAGCCTTCCACAGTGTCAGCAGTAAAGTCATAGAATATCAGCACTACGCCTGAACTCTGTCTATTTTGAAGCCTAGAAGTATTCTAAAGCAATACGTGGACAGCTTTCCGCTGAGTCATCTCAACCATTTCTTCAAAACAGTCCTCCCTTCCAATGCCGGACTGCTTGTAACCACCCCACGGCATCCCTAGAAAGTGAGTGGCGGCTGTATTGACCCATACCGTAGCAGCTTCTATGCGTCTGATCGCTCTTTGTGCCGTGGACATGTTCGAAGTGAAGACAGCCCCAGAAAGACCGTATTCAACCGAGTTAACTTGTTGATAAAGCGTCTCCTCGTCAGTCCATTTTATGATAGAAAGTACAGGTCCAAAAATCTCCTCTTGAGCAATGGTCATGCTTGACTCCACATCAGCGAAAATCGTGGGGAGAATAAAATAACCTCCTCGACAGTCCTCGGACTGTGGTGGCTCTCCTCCCATCACGAGTCTAGCCCCTTCCCTTTTTCCTATCTCGATGTAACGAAGAACCCGGTCCTGGGCGGCCTTACTCACAAGTGACCCCATTGTAGTTGCTGGGTCTAAGGGGTTTCCAGGTTTATAGGTCTGTTCCAGTTTTGCCTTAGCTAAGCCAATGACCTTGTCATAAATGTCGTCATGGAGAAATACTCGTGATGTTGAGCCGCAGGACTGTCCACACCATGACCAGTTCATGCCAGCTGTAATACCCTCGACGACGCGATCGATATCAGCATCGGGGTATGCAACAAGAGCATTTTTCCCTCCAAGCTCGAGGACCGATAGCTTCAACGAGTCTGCGGCAGCCTTCTGGATAGCCCTTCCGGTGGGTAGACTCCCAATCAGTGTGATTTTTCGAACAATCGGATGAGTTGAAAGAACTTTTCCGCATTCAACGCCGCCTGAGACGAGGTTAAAGACACCAGGAGGAAAAATCCCGGCAAGTAATTCCATAAGCCGTAGAGCAGATAACGGAGCTTGCTCAGGGGTCTTAATAACCAGGGTGTTTCCCATAGCTAGAGCAGGCCCCATCTTAGTACCAGTAAACATCATAGGATGATTCGACGCTACTATACGAGCCACAACTCCTAGAGGCTCTCGTACAGTATAGTTGAATGTCTTTTCTCCTAGGTCATTGGTCTCCCCAGTAACAGCTGGTATCAGCCCGGCATAGTAGTCTAGGTATTCGGCAGCAAAGTGCGCGTCCGATGCCATGATGGTGATTGGACTGCCGATGTTTGCAGCGTCGAGAAGAGCTAATTCGACAGCATTTTCACGGAAAACTTGCGCCGCTCGTTTCAGAAGTTTGCCACGCTGCACAGGTGGCATCGCTCGCCATGCTGGGAATGCCTTCTGAGCCGCTTTGAGAGCAGCTTCAGTATCAGCGACCCCGGCAAAGGCGACCTTCGTGATGACGGTCCCGTTGCCTGGGTTGAAGGTCTCAACATACTGCCCATCAATCGGCTCGTGCCATTCTCCGTCGTAGTAGAGACCTCGATGCTTCGGTATGCAGTCGTCAAGTTTTGGCAGTGTCTTTGGCAATGGGAAGGTAGCCATACTGTACTTTTCGGGTGCGATGCGACAATCGAACTATTTTGGCAGATTTTTGACAACGACGAGGCTCTTCAGACCTCCATATGAGTGAATGCCAGGTCATAAAGTGACGAGATACCCAGCCTCGTCTTCCAAAGGACTTTCCCTTTCCTTCGGGTCGAGTTCCGCACTCTTGATTCGCTTACTTGGCAACCACGGGGATGTGCTCCCGTTGAACGGGGAAGGGCGATGGAAGAGCCGAACGAGGGCTGGACAGAGCGTCAGAGCTCGATCCCCTCACACTGTGAATCAATTTCTACCAGTCCCCGCATCTCTTGAATACCAAGAATATTAAGCGCTGCTGGCCTTCCAACTACGTTCCGGCACCATATCCGAAGCCAGATCCTTCCATTGTTTGAGCACCTGGGAGAAAGTCCTTAGAAGACAATTGTTTCATCAAGCTGAATATTCAAGTTTCAACTGCTGATGAGTCAATCTTTCTGCCTCGGTTCCTCGTTGCAGATACATCCCTAACTCGCCATGACGATACTTCTCACGAAGCTGGCAGCTTTGCTGTCGTCAATCAATAGCTTGAGCGGGCTTGCTATTTTGGTTGTTTCAGTGGTAAGTGCTTACCCTCGGGTGAATGTGACTGAGAAACACCACCTGACTGAAGGATACCAGGGCCTTGCTGTCGCAATTGCATATGGAATATACAATGCGTTCTTACATCCACTGGCCGCGGTTCCAGGACCCAGGCTGTATGCAGCGTCTAACTTGCCGTACCTAGCCGCTCTTCTTGCTGGGCGTTGGCCATTCGTGTTGAGCAAACTACATGATCAATACGGCCCTGCTGTGCGCTTCACGCCTAGTGATGTTTCATTCATTACGCCGCAAGCATGGCAAACCATTTACGGTCACAAGAAGCAAGGACAACTCTCCTTCCAAAAAGACAAACGTCTGTATCGCAGCGCCCTAACGGATGCCGATAATATCCTTCTGGCAGATGATGCTAATCATAGTCGCCATCGACGATTGCTCGCTCACGCCTTCTCGGAGAAAGCCTTGCGAGGTCAGGAAGGCGTCCTAAACCACTATCTTGGTCTTCTTCTAAGCCAGCTTACGAAGAGAGCCGATGCTGGAGAAGTGGTCAATCTCGTACAATGGTACAACTTCACTACTTTTGACATCATCGGCGATTTGGCTTTCGGAGAGCCATTTGGCTGCCTCGCTGCAGGTGTGTACCATCCATGGGTCGACACTATCTTTGATGGGTTCAAGTTAGCTGTCTTGAATCAAGCTATCAAGAGGCTTCCCATAGCGGCTCCCATTCTACGGCGATTCATTCCTCAGCAACTTGTCAAAAACCAGATGGATCACCTTAAGTTGAGTTTCGAAAAGGCTCAAAAGAGACTGGAGACTGGAAATACCGAGCGAGAAGACTTCATGTCGTACATTCTTCGCTTTAATGATGAAAAAGGCATGAATCCAGATGAAATTGGTGAAAACGCCAATATCTTGATCTTAGCTGGGAGTGAGACCACTGCCACACTTCTCAGCGGTACCACATTCTGGCTATTGAAAAATCCGAGCATCTACCAAAAATTGGTTCAGGAGATACGAACCATGTTCGCCAAAGAAGAAGACATGACGTCGATCACCATCGCCGGTGCCAAATATCTTCTGGCAGTGTTGAGTGAAGGCTTGAGGATTTATCCTCCTTCACCGGGGGGTCTCGGACGAGTTACACCAAAGGGGGGCGCATTTGTGGATGGATTCCAGATTCCCGAAGGAGTGAGTATTGAAATTGTTAAGACTGTTTCTTAAACATACTAACTGGAACTTCTCAGACTGTTGTTTCAGTTCCTCATTGGGCTTCCTATCACTCCAAGCACAACTTTGTTCGTCCGGATGAGTTTATTCCCGAACGCTGGCTGAACGACCCTCGGTTTGAAAACGACGTGAGGGACGTTGTACAACCGTTCCAATTTGGCCCGCGCAACTGTCTGGGCAAAAAGTAAGAACCTCACTGTGCTTGTTCACTAAGACCCTCCATATCAGATAAAGTCATCTGCTAACAGCTTCATTTGTCTAGCCTGGCATATATCGAGATGCGGTTGATTTTGGCTAGAATGCTGTGGAATTTTGACATAGAGTTAATGCCCGAAAGTGAGCATTGGAACGAGCAAAAGATCTTGTCGTTCTGGGACAAGGGGCCCCTGAACGTCAAGCTTCACCGCGTCAAAAGGTAGCACATTGGCTCCTACAGTCAGGAAAGGCCAGGGAGAATTAGTCGAGTGAGATTGAACATCGTCATAACATTCTGATCCTTTCCCCGCATCTAGTGTGTAGTAGTCGTGTCAATCAATGGTGCTTGCAAGTAAAATCAACGCAGCAACGGCCCCTCGGACTGCTCCACCATTGGAAAATGTAAAGAGCTGATAGGCTACGAACAACGTATTTCCCTCACAGGCGAGGGGGCCGGAGTTAGGACTTAATCATGCAATAACCACGACCGGTATAACCAGTCGCCGGGCAAAAGGATAGGGCAGACAGCCCGCGATCCATATCCATTTCAAATTCGCTGGAACCGGAATGCATCCGGGCCGGGGACAGGGTGAACTATCCCCATCCCCGGTACCCGAGGGGTGAATAGGGCGGTGCGAGCAGATCGAGCGTACAGCTAAGAGAATTGCGGGAAGCGTTTGCGATAATCGCGAGCAAATTCTGATGGGCCGTGCGTGAGTTGGTTGACATGCCTACACGAACGCCTGCGAAGTAGGCATCTGTTTTGAGATACTCACTTTTGCACGGCAGATTAAGCAAAGCATATAATTTTTCTCATTTGAACACCTTGCGCAAGTTTCTGTGCTCTTTATCTCTTGTTGAAGTCTTGACTAAAGAATACCAGGTGCCGGAAAAGAAGAATAGGGACAATGACTGCAACCACACATCCAGAATTTCATGCTGATACCGATGCTTTGACGGTCGCAAAGGCATTTCCCAGCTCTATCCGTGGCAAAACGATCTTGGTCACTGGCGTCAACCACGCAGGGATCGGGTTCGCGACGTCAGAAGCATTTGTAGGTTCTCGTAATTTGCTATCGTCATAGGCTTATCTTGAAATAGGCATCACAATCTCCGAAGCGCCTAATCATTGCAGGTCGGAGTACAGCAAAGATTCAGCAGAGCATTGATGCTCTAAAGAACGCTTACCCCGATGTCGAGTACCGCGCTCTTCAACTCGACCTCTCCAGCCAGAAGGCGGTGTCTGAGGCGGCCTCACAGGTGCTCGCCTGGGACGATGTTCCAGCAATTGACATTTTGGTGAATAGTGCTGGGGTTATGCTGATACCCGAACGCACGCTGAGCGAGGACGGCATAGAGCTTCACTTCGCCACCAACCACATTGGACATTTCCTGTTCACCAACTTGATCTTGCCCAAACTGATTAAAGCTGCCGAGGGTAAGCCGAAAGGGACGGTACGCGTGGTAAATGTGAGCTCCTCGTCTCCGATGGCGGCAGGGATTCGATGGAGTGATATCAATTTCGACAAGGTCAACAAGACGTTGCCGTTAGATGAACAGCCACCGTACGACATGCTCAAAGCCTGGGGCACAGATCGTCCGGAAGACCACACTTACATTCCACGCGAAGGCTATAATCAAAGCAAAGTCGCCAACGCCTTGTTCACCATCGCCTTCAATGACAAATACTTCCACAAGTACGGGTTGCTAAGCCTGGCGGTGAACCCTGGAGTCATCTCGACCGAGCTCAATCGGAACTCACCGCCAGAAGTCGTTGCCGCTATCCAGAAATGGGGGGAATCTGGCAGGATCCATATCAAGGCCCTGGGTGCTGGCGCAGCCACAAGTCTGGTTGCCGCTACAGATCCCAAGCTTGGGCTGCCGACATCTACACCTGGCGCAGAGAACTACGGGGCATACTTGGCCGATTGTCAAATCAACAATCAGGCCAATCCGCGGGCTCGATCAAGTACTAACGCAGCCCGATTGTGGCAGTTGTCTGAAGAACTTGTTCAGAAGAAATTCGCTTAGTGAGACGAGGAACTGTGCTTCAGCGACGTGCGAAACACTTCGCGTCGGGTAGTCACTCAGAAACCCTGTGGAATCACCATACCATAAATGAGTAAATAGGGAAGAACCTCCCTCGGTACCACAATTGATGACCGAAAAGGCGGTGGAATGGAACTCCCTGCGGCGGGGCCTGCTTACACATCGATCGAACCAGATCTTTTCATATCGTGGATGTAGGTAGACACCTAAGGGTAGTTAGAGTAATCTCACCCGTCTAGATTCTATTCCACATGTAATGATAAATGCTATCATGTGGACAAATTTCAGAGTCCTCATTGTGGGAATATATCGAAACGCATTCCCTCAGGCCTAGCATTGGTACGGAGTTCTCCCACACATGTCCGATTCATGCGTGTATTACTCGACCCCCATTATGGACACTCATCTTGCACTAACGGTCAAGTACAAAGGTCCCATAATCATTGACTGGAAGCTTTTCACATTGCCCCACCATTCAGCATGGTCAAAATCGTCAGGCATACTGATATTCATGTTTCTCATTACCTTGACCGTGAAAAGTCGCAATTCAACCATGGCAAGTGCGCGTCCCGCACAAGCGAATGTACCACTTGTAAAGGGAAGGAAGGCTCGGATATCGTGGTTCCAGCTGGGATCCCTCTCTTCGTTGATCCATCTCTCAGGAACATAGTGCATTGGCCGGGTAAAGTTGCTGGCGCTGTGCTGAAGGGCAAGGGTATTTGAAGAAATCTGACAACGAGGAGACGATGATGTCAACCGTCAACATTCTTCAAGGGAAACCCCTGGGGAACACATACCTGGGTGTGTGGCGGGATGAATTTACCGTTCACATCGTGTCCCGCATTCAATGTTCGCCGTTGCATGCCGTTGGGACCAGGAGGCGTGAGACGCATTGCTTCATAGATGGCTCCGTGTAGATATGGGGCTCTCTCAGGACCTGTTCGGAACCATGCATCAGGCGGAGGAACAGCTGATGTGCAACAAAAGGTTTTACCAATCATGTTTCCATCTAAAGGGCTTTTGCCATCCCAGACGCTATCGATCTCGTCTCTTAATCGAGAATAGACGACCTTGTCACGAGTGAGATAGTAGAACAAGAATCTAACACTGGTCAGCCACACAAGAGACCATCTGAACCGAGCAACGGAAGACACCCACGTAATAACAATCGAGCTGGTGTCACTACCAGCAACGAACAACGCAGGAGAATCGGCTTCAAGATCCTGATCGCTCGTCACACTTGGAATCTGTCAGCGGAAAATCTACGATCTCTTTCTAGCGATAGCGAGATTAACATACTGGCCATGCTTATTGCCTTCAATGAGATGAGAAAATAGGTCATTGGGCTCGGTTCCGCGTACACGTCTTTCTGCGTACTGTTTTTGACTGATTTCTTTGAACATTTCCGTATCGGCTTTGGTTTTGGCATCTTGAAGGGGTAGGTATTTAATCAGAGGGCAAATCCAAGGGATATTGCCCACGATGTGCATGAGCCTCATTCCGCTTCGAATGAACTTCGAGTATGCGTGTGGCCCATCTGTGTATTAGGGGCTGATCAGCGAAACCATTTGTCAATGATCCTGTTCCGAGGCCAGTAGGTAGTACCTTCTGACATCATATTGAACTTGTAGTCAAAGGCCAATACGCCCATTACGTCAAACGTAAAATACTCACACCAAGCACCAAAATCGATTGTTTGACCTTGGGAGGATCCGTCAGTCTGTTCCAGTAGATGCACGAGGGCTGATAACAGTCGCCTTACCATCAAACTTTCCAAGATTCTCCAAAAGGATGTCAAGGAGCGCCAGCATATTAGGTTCATAGGATCTCAACTGTTTTTGACTGAAGCCGTGATCCCATATCCTTCTTCTAATCCTATGGTCTTCCCAGTCCCTCGTCGCAGGCATGGAATCACCCCCGGCAGTGAAAAGCTTTGCCGAGTCATAGTAAGGACCTTTCTCGAGCCTCGCACCCTGTGGCCCATGGATATACTTGATATCGGCGGGGCTGCTGAAAGAAAGCTCATTTGGACCGACGCGTACAACCTCACCGTACTATGAATTGTGATAAGTAATATTAGCACATCTCGATGTGGGGTGTCATGTATGAAGATCCCAGTAATACCTTCTCGTGCAACGCTGGCAACCATTTGTGGAGGTATCCAGTAGAAGAATGATATGCCGTAACCCATTTCGTCAGTGCAGCATGCCAGGGGCCCGGGTATTTCCTTAACGGGTGAAATAAAAGACGATATACTGCGATACTAGCCCTGTGCCACAGTGTTAGGGTAGGCCAAAGTTTCGACCATCGCAGGGGGGAGCAATACCCAAGGGCGGTGAGATAAATCAACGATTGCAACGCGATAAAGCCCAATGCCAGAGCCCATTTGGCCGTCCATACTGCCTGAAATGTAAACCCAACAATGATCAAAACAGCCCAGTGGGAGAAAAACTGTCTGGAGCTTCTGTCAGAGTGCACGCCGCTCAATCTTAAAGTCGACACTGACTCTAGACTTGGTTCATTTCTCTTGTAGTACGAATGGGCGATCTATGTCTTGTCAGCCACCTTCATCGACCCAATGAAGAGACATCTTTACCAAACCGGTCATGAGTGATGCAACACATCCCAGCTTGACGACTGTTGCAGGGTCATCTAGTCCTCCGATTCTGCTGAACATGTCGCTGAAGGATAGCATTCTGGCTATAGCTCAGAATGCCAGATCTGAGCATGGAAGGTTTCCAAGATTTACTGACCGAAGCATTCGACAAAAATCTGCAGAGTGATTAACTTAACCATTTACTGGCTGTTGTTTGTTTCTCTTCGTCTCGTATGGGCCGTCGAAACGAGATTTCACGGTGGCGTCGCTGTCTCCATACTTCCCCGCCGCCACCACACTCGGAGTACGATGGTGGTGGACAGTTACTTTTCCGCTTTTCTGAATTTACTTCCGGGGTTGTTGATGCGGGGATCAAGAATCCATCGCTTGCCTTTGAGTATGGTATTGAACTTCTGAGTACCTCGGAGGGAGCCAGATAATTGTCAAGTGCACGTAGTAGCCTAGACGGTGCTCGGGGAACCATAGTTCAGAATACATTTGACCATAGCCATGCCTGTCGCTCTGGTCACTGGAGGTGGTAAGTCCTAGTGTCGTCTGGGCTGGGCTCATGTTCATTTCGCTGATTTAGCACACAGCCTCGGGTATTGGCCTAGCCACTGTCCAGCATCTTGTTCAAGATGGCTTCAACGTATGCGTGATGGACATCAACCAGTCCCTTGAAAAAGGTCTTGCGGACGAGTTCGGAGACCGAATTCTCTTTCACTGTGGAAATGTCACAAAATATGAGGACCAGGCTGAGGCCTTCAAGCGCACATTCGAGAAATGGGGCCAGCTTGACTTTGGTACCTTTGATCTGAAATCGTCAGGTGTCATGGCTGATGTTGACTAGTATTTGCGAATGCGGTATGACGTCTCGTGAGCAGATGTAACCAGAGCTGCTGGTGCATGAAACTCTGGGGGAGTTTACTAAGTGAAAATAGGGCATAGGTGACCGTGTTGACTTCTGCGCGCCAGTCGAGGCAGTTGACGGCATTCCACCTCGTTGCGATACACTGGTGCTTGATGTATGCCTCTACGGGGTTGTCTGGACAGCTTACTTGAGCCTGTATTTTTTCCGACAGAATAAGTCGAAGAAAGGCCGGCTGGTTATGACCAGCAGCCTGGCGGGCCTGTATCCCGCGGCTCCAGTTCCTCTATATGGAGCAGCCAAACATGCGGTAAGTTGTTACCACGCGCCAAAGCTACAGAATACTTCCCTGAAGCATTGTAACAGGTGATTGGCCTGGGCCGGTCATTAGCAAAGAGACTTCAAGAATTAAACGAGCCGATATCTGTCAACGTGGTGTGCCCTGGCTATGTGGCCACCCCTCTTGTCAGCCAACGCCTCACCAAAGTCCTGCCCGAAGACATGATAACCCCTGCTGGCACGATCGTTTCAGCCATTAAGGGCTTTCTTGCAGCCCCCGAGAGCACCGGTATAGTGGCAGAATGCTCTGGGAAGGATATCATCTATCGAGACGCCCCTTCGTATGGGAACAGACAGTCCGAGTACTTCGCTGAGGGGCAGTATAAAAGTCTCATCAACGAGGACGAGATAATGAGAGACAGCGCAGAGAAGGGCAAGCTACTGTCTAAAATGGAGAGATAGTAGATATATGCAATCGCAGTGTTCCACCATTGTTTCCTGCTGTCACTGAGTTCCTCCGTTCTATCATGACAGTCACTCAGTCCTAAAGCAGTTATGCTTGAAGAGATTCGGCAGCCCAACCAAAGAGCTGTAGAATCATGGCTCTGACAATGCAATACCAGATGAGACCGACCGAAGTGCCAATCTCTCGGAGGAGCGCTGCGATATGACCATTAATCATCCATCACCCTCAAGCAAATGTTAGACCCGATTATCCATCCTGAACACGGAGATAGTTGTGTGTTACCCACTGAGTACCTCGGCTCATGCCAGAGGCTATCCAGGCTGCTGTGCCGAATCTTTGTCATTGACTTGTTATATCAAAGCTTGACCAATAGCAAGGTCAGATACAGCACGTCAGAATCATTCATGTTGGCATGGGGGCATCGGGTATGCTGGCCGGGTACAAGGCCAAGATGATGTTGACAACCTATGAGTTGATCTGTTACGAAAAGTGAGGGTTTTCGCCGGTACATTTGGTCAACGTCCCTAGCATTGACATAGAAACAAGCAAGCCTGGGGGACCTGGTACGGAAATAGATACCTAGGTAGGACAGCAATATGTGTGCTGCTACGCGTCGTGAAATGAACCACCATTTCTTAGGCTTGCTTCACATTGCACTCGGTACACATCGGTCAGATAAATAGTCCGAATACATAGCTCGCAATACTAGATAATTAAGGATGCCACAGTAGCGATAAGGCAGTCTATAGGACATTGCTCACAAACGTGACGCATACCATCAGTGCTGTTGGCTCTTGAAACCACTTTCAATGTTCTTCTCCGATTGACCACGGACTTCGATGACTTCCAGTATCAACGCACCACATGTGTTAAATACGATAGCGGTCGACTATTTTAGCATACTTCCGTATTCATAAGCTACCATAACATTATACTATAGCATATGCTGTGGTGGATCCTAGTCAGGAGGCGATTATATGCAATATGCTTATCTTCGCAGGATGCATATCATTTGAAACAAAGAATGGGTGTATCTTTCTCTCTGGGACAGCTCACTGGATACTCGATACTTGCTGGGCCATCGTTGATAAGATAATCTGGCCACCAGAGGTTACTTGCCAACTTGAAGTTTGTATCCACAACTACCCCTGGCGATCGCTACCGCGAGCACCGAGACGGTTGTGCTTATACATACACGCTGAGAGCATCAATAGATATCACATTCAGGTCGCGGCGGAGGTTTTTCTCCCCGGGTCAGTCACACCAGCATCCAGCAGTATCTGCACCACCTTCTCATGGCCACGGTGCGACGCCACTTCCAGTGCGTACCACCCTCCACAATTAACATTCGCCCCGGCGTCCAGCAACATCCGCACCACCTTCTCATGGCCACGTAGCGACGCCGCTTGTAGTGCATTGCCATAATCTTCTTCCTCTGTATCGATCTCCATTCTGTCCTGACCACACCATTGCGACGCTTGCAGTGCACTCCATCCTCTAGTATTGACATCGGCCCCAGCGTCTAGCAGTATCTGTACCACGTTCTCATGACCGTCGATCGACGCTGCCGTTAGAGCGTTACTAAACACTCCCCCTCGGATATTGACATCGGCCCTAGCGTCTAGTAGTATCTGTACCACCTTCTTATGGCCATTCAATGATGCCGCCGTCAGTGCGGTATTATACCACCCCCCTCGGATATTGACATCGGCCCTAGCGTCTAGCAGTATCTGTAAGGCCTTCTCGTAGCCATAATAAGATGCGGCTTGTAATGCAGTATTATAATATCCTCCTCGGATATTGACATCGGCCCCGGCGTCTAGCAGTATCTGTACGACCTTCTTATGGTCAAAAAATACTGCGGCTTGTAATGCAGTGTTATGCTGTCCTCCTCGGATATTGACATCGGCCCCTGCGTCTAGCAGTATCTGTACGACCCTCTCATGGCCT